>NC_056731.1:1435573364-1435723364 GCF_019279795.1 Protopterus annectens
CACCTACGAACACATGGTCGCAACAACCCACTGAAGGTATGTAAACCGATGTAGTAGGCATCAGAATGTATTATCGTAGTCCTCACCCCCACCCAGGGGTGTGAGTGTCAGATGCAAACACCAAATGCAGTGCATTTGCAAGTGCAGGAGTAAGCAGGTGTAAGTCTGTTTGGGCACCGGTATGCGAGTATCACACTGGTGAACCAATGTAGAGGCTGAGTGTAAGAAACTGTATCTGGAGGTTAGTATTACTTAGCTCCACACAAACCCGTGCACACCCACTCACAACTGCTTTAAAGTCCCTTAATCACTCTGTACTCAACACCTCATGTTCCAGCCAGCAACAAAATAACCAGCCTCTGCAAGGCTAGAACTCTGGAACCTGTATATCACAGTCATAGTAGTAAACCACTATGCCATGATAGAAATACATATAAAGGAGGTATCAGCAAACTAATCCTCACAACAGGGAAATCAAATCAAATATGTGAACTGAATCTATGTACAGTGTAATGTGCTATAACCTGCCACAGACCATAAATATGTGAATTGGAGTACTGCAGTAAACATAGAGTTGAGGTGTCACTGTAATAAAGATATAAAGTCCCCAGGACCTCATACAGTGTATGTATACATAAATGACGGATACCAGACACATATATAACCTGTAATGAGTAAGACATCATTGACAAAAGGCAAACATAATGCTAGATAACCAATAAGCAATGCTAACCGCAGCACAGCCCAACTAAGTAATTGTAAGCAATGTGTAGGGAAGCCAATACAATATGCCAACAGGTACACCTCTTTAAGCAGTGGCAACCTGAAGTAAGCAGATGTGCCCATAACTTAGCCTTTTCAAAACCGGCCAATTACGGAAAAGTGTGGGAATCCGGCCCTACTTAAACCAAAGAGGTGGGAATATGGGTCCTAACTGGTTGCAGCATCCCCCTGCACGCAGAATGGCTGAAGTGGGAGAAGGCACTCACTTTAGAGCACAGCGCTGGGGCATCCAGGAGTCCAAATTCATGGTATGGCTCCTGGTAAAGCACCATGACAGGAGACTACTGCAGGGCCAGTACCAGGGCTCACAGTACAAAATCGTGGCCTGGGACAGTCTTGCCCGTGACCTCACTAGCGCCACAGGTATCCCCCGGACTGGTGAGCAGGGCAGGCACCATCATGCAGACCTGAAGCGGTGGAGGGGGGATGTTTTAGAACAGTGGATCCAGGAAGCAAGGCAGATGCAGAATGCCCCAGAACTGAGTAAGTACTCCTTCCACTACATAGTTAATAATTGCCTAGCTTGTGTATACCATGGATAGGCATGGCTAAATATCACTGTACTTCTTTGACAGTGGCAGATGAGTGTGCTGTGAACCAGCAAGCCTATGATGCTAGGCTGCAAAGGATGCATCGTGAGGCAGGTTAATAAATAGCCTGCATGTACTGTCATAACAAATAAATGTAAGAGCCTCAGAAAGTGTTGTACCAGTATACAGAATTGTGTAATATGCTGCAAATAATGGTGTAACCCCTGCATTGCTTCTGTTTACTCTGCAGTCATATGTTGTTGTAGTTGCAGTTATTAAATAGTACTGTTGTAGTAAGCAGCGTTACCCACACTGTAGTATGCAGATAAAATGTGCATGAAGTGCTGTATAACAATGTTGGAAGTGCAAACAGGTCAGTCATATTAGAGAAAATACATTGCAAAGCCTCACAACAATTGCCTGATAGCATAGTGTGCAGTGATCTTAACTGTAATGCTTTTGTCACACACAGCAGGGCTTTGGATCCCAGGAGCACCAATGAGTTGTATGCATAATCATTTGACACAACTGCACACAGTTTGTTAGAATGTTCAGTGAGAAAGCCGTATGCATATATATACTTAACAACTGTGCAGATTATGTTAGAATGCTCATATAGAAAGTGGTATGCATATTCATACTCCTCAATGGTTCCAGTCTGCCCAGTATGTCCTGATAAATGGCCCACATCGCCTGCCTTTTGCCCTGTTCCCCTGACAAATTAGTGTGATGATCCAAGAAATGTAGGCATCTGTAAATGACATATAACTGATAGTCAGACTTCTACATAGTCGGAGAATGTACATGCAAACATACCTGTCATCCCAGCATCTCACCCAAAGTGTATGACAGCAGTCAGCAGTCGCAAAACATGTTGCTTTAACACCTGCATCTTGTCAAGCCTGTATGTAAGACAAAGGTCCCGTACATACTAATCTACAAACATGCCATTGTACAATATAATGCCATTGAGTAGTGTAATAATACATGTAAGGGATAGACCACTGCAATGACTACATAGGTTCATAGGTTCATAGGTAGGTATTAGGCTATCGACCCTGGGACCTATACAAGCCCAGCCAAAAATGTACCCTGGCTTTTGCCACCCAAGAAAATTATTTTCCTGTGCCACTGTCGAGCAGAGCCACAAAGGTGATCCCTGGGGTGAATTTCCTATTTCCCATCCAATCATCAAGATTTTTCTTGAAGAGTGCTAATGAGGAGCTTTGTTTGATATAGACAGGTAGTTTATTCCAGAGTATGGGAATTCTCTGGGACAGGAATCTATCCCTCCGGCATGTTCTGTTTATTGTGGTGACAACGTTTAGGTCCCTAGAGTGTGTAGGTCAGAGGAATTGGGATTTCTTTAAGTGGAGCATGTCCAACAGCTCTGGGTTTGACATAGCTTTGTATGTTAGGCAGAGATCAAATGTTGTGAAAACTGCAAGGATTTATTAGTTGTTAATTGAACTCTCTCTCTCACCCCTACCATATGTGCAAAAATAACCGATTTACACAACTCATTTGGTATGTCTGCACTCCTAACCTTTGTTGGGACATATGTCCTATTGGTTTATAAATATTCACATCTGTTTCTATGCATGTGCCATGTTAAAATACTCCCTTATTGGTGTCCTGTTGCCATCAAGGAAACCTGCATGTTGTTGTAATGGCCACTGTTTACCCGTATATGCATGTGTTCTGCTTGCTCTGCAACTATGTTATATCTGGTGCCCTGGGTAATGGGAATACCTATGCATGCTGTTATAACTAATTGTGAATGCTGTTGACCATTACTAACCCCTATCTGTCTTAAACATGCTACAACATAGCTCGTATTGGAAGGCCTGTCCCAGCGGACCCACCTGTTCCACCTCAGCTGGCCATGGCACCGGGCACCAGCACATCTGGGGCCCAGCCTGGGACCTCCTTGTCCATTGACCCTGCACCACCTTTGGGTGGAATTGCTGCAGGGGATTGGGCTCCTCCCCCCCCCTGGGAGCAGGAGCAGACAGGAACCTGTCTCCAGCGATACGGTCCAGGCAGTGGTGTGTAGGGAGCTTGACAGGGAGATTCAAGACTGCCTATGACAGCTTGAGGGCTGAGTGGCTCAACTAGAGGGTGAGCCTGCCCCTCCTACACAGCCCCCAGCATAGCCACCTTCTGGACTGTGAAGGTGCAGTGGTGACTGCCCATGGGTGGGGACCTCAGTCCCACTGTATCAATTTGTGGACTCATGGTCTTGCGACTTCCAAACACCCTTCCCCGTCCAAGGTGTCCCTCCCCTACGTGTCATATACTGCCCCTGTACACTTTTTGTTTGTCTTGTCTACTATCCTACCCAACCTATCCTCCCTGATCATACCTACTGTCCTTCCCCAGCATCCTACTCTTACCTAAAATAAAAGAAAAAAGGGCAATCTGTTACCACAAAAAAAGCGCGCCCCACACATAGCTGTCCATTTCACACACGTGTCCACTGGACACATGTAAACATTTCTAATTGGCATCACAACATACTATTGTTGTCCTCACCCCTCTCTCAGGATTGTGAGTATCCAAATGTACCACCACATTTATTGCATATGCACAGCCGTTGCTGTAGAAGAAATGGACAGCTATGGACCTTCCCTGCATCCTTCCTGCACATCCCTAGCTACCTTGCCTACTGTCTTTCCCTCTTTGTGCCCCTTTTTCACCACTTTCCTATCACCCCTTTTTTCTTTTCTTTTAAAGAAATTAGCACGGGGGTAAGTGGGAGTAAGCACTTTTAAGCAGCAGTGAGCGGGTTTTAGCCTGTTTGCGCTGGGGGTAAGCACTGCCTACACAGGTTAAGCAATCAAGAAGGTAACTGAGTGTAAGGAACTGTAACCAAAAGTAACCACTGCTTACCATCGTGCAAACCCACGCACACCCGCTCACAAATGCTTAAAACTGCCTTAATCACTCCGTATCCAACGGCCCTTATTCTTCCCAGCAACAAAATTAACGGCCTCTACAAGGCTCAAATCCAGGACCCTGCACACCACAGCCAATGTGATTCACCACTAAGCCATGGCAGATATACAGACATCAGATTTTATCACAACCATATCATTAAGGCACAGTCATTCAACAGTATAGGAAATGTATTCCATCATGTAGATGTATATGTGTGTGTTTATGTCCAGATATAGATACATACATATATATAGATATATATAGATATATCAAGAACATACCATGTGACAACAAAGTATTAAAAAAGAATGTAAAGGGAAACACCTGCAACTCCTGTATTATGTAGTGGTGTTGTCCTATGTAATGTCAAGACTCCCTCAGACAGACATGTGTCATTAATACACGCAAATATTTGTACATTGGCCAAATACATTACTTTGTGCATTTTATTTTCATTAACAAAACAGTTCCTCTCCAATCATGATGTGAGAACAGTACTCTTGCAAGGTGCTTTGTGCGACATTATCATCATTAAAAAGTTAAATGGGGTAACTATAGAGGGACCGATAGTGTCTTGTGTACAATGGGGTCATCTGCATCACGTGTACCTGGAACCTTTACGAGTCATGTGCATACCAGGATCATGTGCCTGAGAGAGGGGTGAGGACAACAGTAGTATGTTGTGATGCAAATTAAAAAGGTTACATGTGTCAAGTGGACACCTGTGTGAAATGGACAGCTACATATAGGGCAAATGTTGATCTGGGAACATATTGGCCTTTTGTTTCTATTTTCGTAAGGTGAGAGTGGGATGTTGGGGAGGATAGGTTGGGTAGGATGACAGACAAGACAGCATACAGGGGCGGTATATGACACATGTGGGGGGATACACCTTGGACTTGGAGGGGTGTTCGGCAGTCACAAGCCCATGAGCCCCCAAATGGAAACAGTGGGACGGAGGTCCCCATCCATGGCTAGCCACCACTACACCTTCACAGCCGCAAAGGTGGCTGTGCTGGGGGCTGTCACCCACTAAATGTGACACTCTGCCCTCAAGCTGGTGTATCTGGCCTGGAAACCCCTTATTGAGCCCCCTATGCACCACGTCCTGGACTGTACGATGGCTGACAAGTTCCTGTCTGGACCTTCTCCCAGGGGGGACAAGCCCCATCCTCAGTGGTGGTTCCACCAGAAGGTGGTGCAGAGCCAACCGAGGTGGAGGTCCAAGGCTGGGCTCAGATGTGCTGGTGCCCAGTGCCATGGCCAGCTGAAGTGGGACAGGTGGTTCCGCCGGGACCTCCAATCCCATAAAGCCTATGGTGTTGCAGTTTTAACACAGATATGTGTTAGTAATAGTCAACAGCATTCAGGATTACTTATAACAGCATGCATATATATGGCCAATAACCCAACACAACAAATGTCATACATTTGCAGAGGGAGCACAACAGATGCATATATACGGCATGACATCTGTACAAAGCATAGATGACTTGTGACGGCAGCTATGAACAGTGGCCCATTATTGGCATGTCACTGTGATAGCCTCAGACAGTGACTGTCATACCACTGTTTCATGTGACATATGTCCAATCAGGGATGCGATGGCAGTAACTCTCATCACTATCACCATGTATTGACTGCAATCCTCACACTATGCTTCTGCAGTTCACAGATGTGTGTTCTGTGAGTAACACAAGAAACAAATGGTTCCACACACTGACCAGTCCACAGATGGCCCGACAGATGGGGGTTTCCTCACAAACAGAGCACTGTCTTGTCAGTTATTAAAACATGCATACTAGCCATTACCACACACAACCTGTTAAATTGGCAGTAATTTCAATGAAGCATAGCCACACTTACATGCTGTAGTCATGTCTAGCACATCATCTTCCTGTCTTTAGGCTATTTTCCACTGTGTATGTTGTTTGAGGAATATCCAGATATCATCTGTGATGCTGTTTACCAAACACCAGATCCAGGTTCCACTGACAGCAATTGTCATGGGCAAACACTGACATGATGTTCCTAGATATTGTACTGTGTTTCCATGCAATTGGCTATGGGAATGTCACCACAGCTGTTCCACATGCAATCAGCTAGAGGAGGACTGCAATAGGTGCAGAGACTATCACTTGATCATGACCAACACTTACAAAACACAAGCTGCTGCTGAGCAGGTGTACAACTCCACATCCATCAGAGGCTATGTGGGAGGGACAGACAGAGGCAAAGTATATCAGAGAAGGGCTGGGAGACTAAAACCTAAGCATCATCTGTCACACACCTACCAGTACAGGGGTTCAATCCCCTGACTGACTAGCCATTACTATTACAAATGCATGCAGTTTCTCCATGTGCCACATAGCTGACATGTTGGTGTGCTGTAAGAGCATATATGTGTGCTGGTGAGTGACATCTGCAACAGAGATATAGTAGACATACATTAGGTATAGCACACATGGCTGTCCACAAGAACATATGCCATTGTCAACACAACCACACTCTCTAAGGGACTCAGACACATTGGCACACTTTGGAAGGCTCACAAATGCACTTCCTAACTACTAAGTTTGCCACACTGCAGTAATGCACAGGTATTACATGCACCACAGGGGATATCCTGAGGTTCTATGGGCTAGGTCATGTGAACGTGTCTGACATTAGTCAGTATGCCAATGGGAGTTATACTGGGTGTGACTGTGATTGGGAACATCATACCCCACACACAGACACAAGGTGCCAGTACTGACATGCATGTGCGCATTGCTTCATGGGTGTCTAGTGGTTGGCTGTGCAAGATGGCTGTACAAGGCTGGGTAAGGGGTGATCCTTGACATCAGGCCACCTGACAATGGTCTGCAGTGTGGTTCAGGGGTGTAGTGTCTGCAATATCCCACACAGATGGGTATTGTATGACCTGTCCTGTCATCATGGTTACCATTGTGTGTGGCCATTGCTTTGCAATGCATGCCATGGCTGTGTTTGATAGTCCTTGACATGGACAATGCCTGGGATGTGCACGTACCACAATAATTTACAGTGACATGTTTAAGTGTACCTGGTTTGCCTGGCACATGTTTTGTACACTGACTATTATCATCAGATGTGCCAATGCTGGCATGTGCCAATACTGGCCTGGTGTGGTAGGATCTGCTAATAGACAGCAGGTTGACCCTGCATCTGCAATGATAGCATGATACAAGTATTCCCTGGTGTCAGTGGCATCTGTCCATACAGGGCATGTGTGTAAAGCATTTTATGTCCTTTGTGGATCACATCTGATGGCACCACATATGTTGCAGGCATCCAGTGGGGAACATAGTGAAGGCACATTGTCCGCAATTATGTGCCTATTGTACTGTTGGACAGGGTGCCATGCCCTCTGTGGCCCACTGCAGTAACACCATGCCTACTATCTGTCAACAATGTGCAGGGTACTAGCAACATAGCAGGATATTCTAGGCAAGTATGTTTGTGTATGACACATGAGTTCAGACCATATTCTGGGTCATAATAGGGTTGCTTACTGTGTTCTCCAGGCCTTTTGCTAGATGTAGGGGTATGGCTTGCCAACCCAGTCTCTTGGCTGATTGAAATCTGTAAACCTCGTGAGCTGGATATTGTGACATATAATATGGCCTCCATATAGGAAAACTACAAAACCCGCTCCTCAACATGTCCAGTGGTTAAACATTCACAGCTACCTCCACACAGGATCTGACTGTCAAACACACACAAACACCTACCATGTCTTGGAATAGAACTCCTAACTAACTAGTTTATCACACTAAAGCATTGCGCAGTTATAGCACAGGCTATGGAGATTATTAGGCTACTTCATCCCCAACGGTGTATTTCTCAAGGAATGACATCAGCAGGTTTACCAAAGTAGGGCATTTCAGATTTCCTGCAAGTGAGTAGCCCAAAATGCAGTGCTCACAAAACCAACAGTGTGACACACACAACTGACATGTGTGGGTATAGAACCCATGACCTATATCACACTACTGCATGGAGATGTTATATGGCGCACCATGAGGATTACTATGGACCTTGTTCCCCAGAGGTGTATTTTACAATGTATGACATCAGCAGGAGTACCAATGTAGGGCATTGTAAATGTCCGGCAAGTGAGTAGGATATAATGCATTGCTCCCTACACAGACATTGAAACACACAGAAAACATACATAACTGCCATGACTGTGGATGGATCCCTACCACAGTTCTAAATCACACTTCAGCGGTCCACAGTTACAGGACGCACTACAGAGATTAGTGGGTTACAGCAGTCCCAGGGGTGTATTTCTAGGTGGGTGACATCAGCAGAGTTGTCAAAGGTGAGTATGTGAATTGTAAAGAGTGTGCATACTCTCAAAAAGCATTGTTCCCTTCTCAGGCAGACAAACACACACACACACACACACACACACACACACAGTTAGCATGTCTGGGATTAGAACACTTACCAAACTAGTTTATCACACTACAGCATTATGCAGCTACAGGACATGGTGCAGAGATTACTGGGTTACAGCAGTCACAGATTTGTATTCCTAGGTGAGTGACATCAGCAGGATTGCCAAAGGTGAGTATACAAATCATAAGGAATGTGCGTACTCTAAAAAGCCTTGTTCCCTTCTCAGGCAGACAGACACACACACAGTTAGTATGTCTGGGATTAGAACACCTACCAAACTAGTAGAGCACATTGCAACATTACATAGTTACAGGACGCACTACAGAGATTACTGGGTTATAGAAGTCCCAGAGGTGTATTTTTAGATGGGTGATATCAGCAGGATTGACAAAGAAGGGTATTTCAAGTGTACTGTGAGCTGTACATGTCTTGTACCTATGTGTACCTGCTGCTTACTGTTGCGAAAACACATTCACACCCACATAAAAAATGTCTTATTCAATCCTAAATGACATTATGAACAAGCCTTGCAGGTCTTGAACTCTGAACCATGCATATCAAAGTCATTGGACTTACCACTAAGCCATTTGAGTCGCATGCAAGCTTCATGGTTTTTATAATACATATCTTACTACAGGTATTCCACAGTACTGAAAACAAATGGGACAGTCACGTTGTGTAAATATGTACAGTACCCTTGAATGTACTGTACTCTGTGAAACAACATAGACAAGTCTACATCTGTACAACTGTCATAACTATATACATATATGCACCTACGGTACACACACACACACACACACACACACACACACACACACACACATATATATATATATATATATATATATATATATATATATATATATATACATATACACAGACACAGCTATAGCTATATATATATATATATATATATATATATATATATATATATATATATATATATATATATATATATACATATATATATATATATATATATATATATATATATATATATATACATACACATGTCTGAACACCCGTTGTGACACAGAAGGGATCCAAAGGAACTGACGTGTACACAAAACAGAGGCATCTCTTGTTTTATAACATTTAAATCGTAATCAGTTCACCAGAGAAGGGATGGTTGTTGTGCATGTGGAGGTGGGGTGGGGAATGATGGCTAAGGAAATATACACCGGGGATTGTGGAGTTTGGGAAGGGGAATGATGGGTATGGACATACACCCCGGTGGCCACTTCTGTGTCACTGCTCAACAGTGGCACAGGAAAACAACACACCCAACTGTAGTCATTCTTGACTGTCTATTCTTTTCTATTCCTAACTATGTAATAATTTGCAGACTCCACTCACCACAGATGACTACCATGGTGTGCAGCATGTTAAAAGACATAACAAATGTACATGCCTGGCTACAGGGTAGTCACACAGACACACAAACACACACACACACTTGCCAGTATTGTGCATACATGTTTTGCCTATGTAAAGGTAACTTGTAGAGTGGTATGCAGTTGGGGTATGTGTCATAGACACCATAAAATTACACTTACTCTGATTCTGCTTCTGAGTTGGGTGACATCACAGGATGGATTACTTGCAGTGGGGTGGGTGGGAAGGGTGGTTTAGCAGATGACAAGGATAAAGGCCAGTGCAAAAAGTGGTTTCTCTTTGGAAAGCAGCAAAACCCACTGTCAAAGCAGGATGCAGACACACACACACACACACACACACACACACACACACACACACACACACACACACACACACACACACACACACACACACACAGAGTCATTTGCTGACACACACACACACACACACACACACACACACACACACACACACACACACATACACACAAGAACACAGTTGCCAGTGGTGAGATCAGAACTCCTGCCTATCTACAGATCATTATTACAGTATTACACAGTTATGAAATGCATCACAGAGATTACACACTTCAAAGAACTCAGAATGCCCTTCTAAGAGTGAGGACAACAACAGAGATACTGACAGTTAAGATGTACATAGCTGTAAACCTGTGTGTTTAAAGTAGGAGTCCATTACAACCTGTATGCACAAACATGACACATCATCTGCAGGTAAAACATAGGTTGGCCTGAGAGGTATAGTTGTAGCACAACAAGCCCTGAACTGGAGTATGCCCATCTGTGGAATGGACAACTACTATCACTATACAGGGTTACAGTGGTCAAGCTCATACACATTGAATCACAGGACTTGTTTGGATGCATTGACTCCAATTACACAAGGTTACAGTGGGCATGCTCATACACTTAGTAGCACAGGGCCATTTGGGATGCACTGTGACTACAACTACACAAGGTTATATTGGGCATGCTCATACACTTAGAAACAAAGGGCTTGTTCAGATGAACTGACTCAAATTACACAAGGTGGCAGTGGGTACACTCATACACTCAGTAGCACAGGGCTATTTGGGATGCACTCCGATTCTAACCACGGAAGGCCACAGTGTGTATGCTCATACACTTACATGTACAGAACATGTTGTAATAGACCCCTATTATAAACACACATGTTTACAGCTATGTACATCTTAACTGTCAGTATATATGCACATTATACAGGTTTACTACCAGATACCTGTATGTGGCCCGTAAATGATATATTTGTGTCTGTGCTATGTGTTACACATGCATACATGTACATGAAGTACTGACATATATATGTGAAGTATACACAATCATGCATGTGTGGAAGTAACAGACAATAGGTTAACTGGGACACACAAGTGGATGCTAACTACAGCATGTGTCACACACATTGCTGCCGTGAAAGGCATACATTGATAGCAGGTTATGGACAGTGGCATTATACTTGGAACAGTGGCATGTGCAAGCATAATATGTGAGCACAATTGTCTAATGATACTGAGGTGCAGGTGTCAAGATGACCTCTCCCGGCTGTGTTAGTAGTTGTCATTATTAGCAGGACCGCTACACTAAGTATATCTGACATTGGCAATATACACAATGTCTGCTGGTGTCCATCACCTCAGATGTAGCATTTGATGCCAACCACATTACTGCCACTCACAGTGATGTCACAGTATGAGTGGCAACTGCCTGACCACAACAATGAGCCAATGTTCTGCTGCAATTATGAGGTTGTCCAGTGTCTGCCATTCCGGGATGTCATGACTGAAAGACACGTCTTTGTCACACAGCACATGCATCTATGATTCAAGAGAGTGTGGATAATATCTAGGTTGCATTTACCCATATAGTGGCATTCCAAGGCAAAAGTCCTAAACACAGAAGTAACACCCTGACACCTACAAGACAATTGCATTGGATGCTTATGCTAACCAGTGCTAGATGTGTGACTTTCGTAATCCATTTGCTCAATGTAGAACCTACAATGGGGAATACTGACATCTGTGCATTGAGGAACACCTGGCTGAAGGCTCTGTAGTGCCTATTTGCACTACCTCCAAATAACACAGATCCAGACATGTGGGCCATAACACTGGTATGGACCATTCCAAGTGGTGGTGTCCAAATATTCATAAAGGCTACTCACAAGTAAAGGCCACTTCTCCGACATAAGTCATCACAGATGAGTCAGGTACAGGTGACTGTGGCAAAAGCTGCATTCTAGGATGTATCCTCATACATCCACCACCATGTCTTCAAACTACCAACACACATCCATACATGTGGTATGACATAGTATGGTAGAAAACCAAATAACCTTCAATTGGTGGACTGTACCTAGCCCTACATCAACTGTGCAAAGTACCCATGTACTGCCACAGTTGCATAATGTGTTATGCAATGCAATTATACCACTGTTTGTAACCAGGTCAGTTATACACATACCAGGGTCCCTCGGATGTTGTCACCATTAACACAGTCGACTGTAGCTGTACACCAGTAAATAACACCCTCATGGTTGGATATGACCTAAATGTACCTGCCCTGGATATGTACATCCCACACTCATACAACATAAATGAGAATACCATAGCTGTTGTTGCCCTTTCTACATACAGGTGGCTACATTCATTACACACATGCACATGGCAGATAGGTCCATGGCTGCTGAATGATAACAGTACATAAGGTTTAATATCTATGTTGACAGAAGTAATATTCCCTCTGTACTGGTCACCCATGACACCTATCATATCATACAACAACCCGTGTGGCATGTATGTCATTAGACATATCCATGTAATGCAATGCCTACAAACATACCCAAATAACAGGATCATAGGACCTACACACATAGCCTGTATTGACAGACTCAGGTAAATACAGCTATGCTCTGTTTGTTCCTAAGTAGTTAAAGGTGATATGTCCATGACATGTACAGCCATGTGTGCCCACAGCTCCTACATATACCCCATGTCAACAATTGCAAGCCATGCATGCTGTGTGCTGTCTGGACATTAACCTTATTACCACAATAGCCAGAACGTGCTGAGGTGTGATGCTTACAAGCCACAGACCTCACACATGCTTGAATGAGAGTAATGCCTAGCTCAAACAGAGCACATTGATGGCACTCTTCCAGTAGTCATGAGGTGTGTGTGGCATATATGATGTGCTCACTGTTGACAATTACAGTGCCCTGGCTTCACCATGGAACTGTCAAATAACAGTTTGTGGGATCATGACATGGAATATTGCTGTGTGTGTGTGTCTTGCTGATATGTGCTGTTGGCATGAATGTACACTTGGCTACTCAGTGAAGGTGGCTGTGTGTCCTACCAGTACATGAATACAACATCCATTATGGTGTAATGCTTGGCTAGGTTTCACACATGGTGTGGGGAAGGTGTGAAATGTATCCTTTTGACCTGCTAGTCCACTTACTGATGGAGACTGCATATGTGTACATGTATTCATGTGTGTTTAGCGTCCATGCGTGTGCAGTGTCTGATGTTTGAAAGTGACTGTTGTCTTAGTACATCATGCTGTTGCAATGCAGCCTCAACATTGCCAGCTGTATATGGTGATATGCTCAAAGTATAGTAAGCTGTACTTTAGGTATGGACAGATGTTTGGACATGACTACTAAGTGGTGGGACTACTTTGCAGATGAATAATTACTGAGGACAGCTCACAGGTGTTTTACAACCTTTCTTACAATAACCTGTGTAACTGCCATGCTATGTTTTTGTTAATTGAAGTGAAAGACATACAACGTAGAATGCAGTAAGGGTGACACTGAAGGCAAACCTCTTGACACCTGTGACAGTAACACCTCCCCTGTGCATATATTGTGCATATATCAGCACAGGTGGCAAAGGAAAAAGTCAGTGCGCTTTGTAGTGAGTGCGATAGTGCTGTAACTCTGTAATACCTATCATGAGATAGGCAGGTGTTTGATTCACAGTACTGGCACATGTGGGTGTGTATGTGTCCATATATGTCACGTATGGTGGGGAATACATCCTAAATGTTTTTCACTCTCCTGAACATTGTGGTAGACATTAGTACAGAGTGAAGTGTAGAAAGAAAGGCATAGGCAGGTGGTTGAATCTCACACATGTCAAGTGTCTGTATGTGTGTGACATAGGTGTATATCTTTGTGAATGTCACAGTGTGTGAGTGTGTGTGTGTGTATGTATGGTTGTCTGGTCCCTGGTGTGAAGCTGTATTTTACCATAGTGAAATGTTAAGGCTCCCTCCCTCCCTCCACTCAATGCAATCTATTATCCCTCTTGATGTCATCAATCTTAGAAGGGCATTCTAACAGCCTGTAAACATGTGGACCCTGGGGTGAGGCTTGTTGTTACATAGCCGACTGATGAATCCCTCACCCCACATTCACTCACTGCAATCTAGTATCCCTGTTGATGTCCTCAATCTTAGGCCATTCCAACTACCTGTATATGTGTAATCTCTGTGGCGCGTCTTGTAATTGCACAGTACTATAATGCTGGTTTGCACATAGGCAGGGGTTCTCATCCCCCCACTGGTAAGTGTGTGTGTGTGTGTGTGTGTGTGTGTGTGTGTGTGTGTGTGTGTGTGTGTGTGTGTGTGTGTGTGTGTGTGTGTGTGTGTGTTATGGTGTCTGTGAATCCCTGAGTGTGTGGGTATGTCTGTGTTTGCATCCTGTCATGAGAGTGGGTATTACAGCTTCCCAATGAGAAGCCACTTTTTCCACTGGCATTTACCCCTGTCATTTGCTATAGCACTCTTTTACTTCCTCCCCGCTCCAGGTAACTATACCTGTGATGTCACCCATTATGGATGTGACGGCTCTGAACACAGTAGCTTACTACACAGCTATCATGCTCTTGGATCATTAGATCAGCAAACATAATTGACACTTATGAGATTAAAACTGTGATGTGGAAGCTACAAAGTGCATGCAGGTATTGTCATACAGACCTGTGAGTACATATGGGACACTAACCACAAACACTGGCATCCCCCGGCATATGCAATTACACCTGAAATAGGAAAGCAGAACATCAAGATCAACATGCAGTTACTGTTACACATGATACAAACTGTCAAACATACCAAATGCATTCTAAAACTGGAATACATGGTATGTCCGTTGCCTGTCAAACACTACTCAACAATGTTAATCTACAATTGTCTTCCTAGTATGTTCACCCTGTGCATCAGACCATATGAGCATGTCCCTGCACCGATGATGTGGATGACAGGGATGTGGCACAGGCATCATCATATGCACAGGGTGATAATGTTTGCCAGAGGCCTAGGCTGCACCATTGGATGACATCATGTGTGTGGATTAGGGCCTTTGATATCATTGGGCGTGTGTGGATATTATGAGTGTGTGTATGTTGAGGTGCCCTACATTTGTTTCTGGTGTGTGTGTGTATGTATGCAAGCAGGTCTGACATGTGGCTGGCCTACACTGGGGTATTATTGACAGCTGCAGACTGTACAGGGCAGGTTCCACAGTTCACGGTGTCCAGCCACGGCCATGTGACCTGCGCCTTCCATGGGGTTGCACGGGCACTGCCAGGCAGAGGTCCAGATTGGGTACTATCTGAAGACACATGTCCACTGGAACTATGTCCCTGTTGAGACCGTCCAGGACCATGTGCATGTGGCCTGCTGTATCCTGCTGTGGACAGCACATCACCAGCTGCACTGCTGCTGTTACCGTCACTATGGGAGCGGGCATGTGAAGTAGCATGTTCATGTAGAACTTCAACAGGTGATGTAGCTGGCCTATGTCCACGTACCCGACACCTCACTCCCACCAGATGTTCCAGCACAAACATTCCACACTCGAGGATTGACATGCCACGGTCACGGACTCCCACCATATCACCCAATCGTCTATCCAAGACATCTGCAAGATGATGGTGAGCATTTGCAATTGCCTGAATGTTGTCAGTTAAAGAACAAGCAGCAGCCCTCTGAAGCCGCAGACCTTCTCTGTTGTGCCATTCAGCATGTGCCTGTGCCTCCATTACAGCCTGAAACATGTGTCTGGTGACACCAGCTGATGTGCTTTGTCATGCAGGGGCATGTTGGCCAATGGTCCTCCTATGAGCAGCACTGGGGACATGCCTGTGTAGGACCTCACCAGTCAGTTGACTGGGATCATAGTGTGCAGGCACACCTTCCATAGTCTCCACACTTCCCTGTTCCATGCTACCATCCACCAACTGTCCTTCCTCTATGGCCACTGGTGTTGTGATATATGTAGGCAGGAGAGCTTTGTATGGGGATGAGGGGAATACAGGTGGAATGGCAACCAATGGCACAGATTCAGGCCCTGACAACCCTGCCTGTGCCTCAGTCATACTTTCACCATCACTGCTAGAGTCTGTGGGGACATTAACATCAGGTGGACCGCAGGAGGGAAACACACCTACATCAACACCTGTGAGGGGAAGACAAGAACTGTACATTACAAGTTATACAGCACAGCACATACACAGACAGACACACACAGATGGACAGACACAGACAGACACAGACAGACACACACAGACACACAGACAGACACATGCTATGGCACCCAACGGCATGTAACATGCATGTGATATGGCAGATGGCATTCAGCTTAGACAATTATAGTGGTAGTTATCATACATCCCTGAGTTGCACACAACAGCATGCATGTGTTATAGCAGAAGGCATGCACCTTACACATTTATAGTAGTAGTTAGCATACATCCCTGTGTTGCACCGTTTGTTTTAGTATCTTATGCCGCATACCTGCAACACAATGCATGCACTATGCACCGTTGCACCGCACTGCCATGGTTTGTGCAACATACCCCACATGTTAACAGTCCATCGCTGACCTTTGTACATCTGCCAAAGATGCTTTGTGTTGGCCACTGCCCCTATCTGTGAGGAGGACATGTGCAGAAGGGTATGTGGAGTGTATACTATGTTTGCTTGAGCCCTAGCTTGCATATCTCCCCCAAAGCAGTGCATGTCTGTTCAACATTATTCTGCCTACCCCTGAGCTGAGTCTACAGACAATGTGCATGTGGCTGTACACACATGTTTGACATGGCTGTCCCTACTTTGCAATGGTGTCACAGACCAGCACAGGTTAACAGTACACCAGCCTGATGTGTGGCATATGACCTTACCAATCACATGTAGTATGACATGTCTTCTGCTGACGTGTTGAATGACATGCATACATGTGTAACACAATGGTGTCTTTTCAAATATACAGTAAGGTACTGGTGTCCCAGGGCAGGGACGTGTTATACTAACATGGCCTTCCGCTGACGCAGTGTTGTCAGTCCACCCTACAAATAAGGAGTGACATACTGCACATTGAGCTGATGTGCATAGCCATTGCAGGACATCATGTGGCTTCACTATTGCTATACAGTGTGAGATACAGACACAGATCACAGCCATGACTGTGTTCAGATACAATACATATCTAATGTGGAATGTGACCCACGTAACTGAGGTGTATACACACTAAACCCTAATGTGGAATGTGTGACACAGGTCACTGTAGGGTATACAGATGACACCCCTGCACATCTGCAACCATATTACTGATGCCTGGCAACTATGCCCAGACATGGCTAACCTAGCAGTACTTCATGTCCCACATGCCATCTGTGTACCTCACACACATGAGGAGCAAGCATGACAGTGGTGTCTGACACCCAGCAAGGTGAATGTACTGTATCTGTGGCCTGCTGTGGCTGTATGTGTATGTTGTGCAACATGTGCATGTATTTGGATACTGTATAGGTGAATGCTTTCATGTCATGACACACTCAAGATGTTCAAGACATGTTATGTGGTGATTTTGATGTCATGCCTACACAAGCTGTGCACAGGCCTGTATGATGTTTAGTGTTTCACATCTGCAATATCACCATTATACAAAGGCCATAGTTGCATTGTGTTGAGCCAATGTACAACAGGGTGTACACACATGTACATCACTTCTACTGTGTTTGTTGCTTCATGTCTCTGGCCATCCACCATGGCCATGTGTACACATGTTTGTCCAATGGTTGTGATGGGCATCTATGTCACATGTCAGTGTTATCCCATATAACATACACCCATAGATGTCATATGCTCCACTGAGGACAGGGTTATGCAGACAAAGGGTGGTATGTTTGGGATGTGAGATATCATGTTTTGCAGGATAGTTGAGCAGTGTTGCAGTCAGCCCACTACATGTCATGGACATCTCAGATAGCACATGACATTGTGTGACATTCATAGCACAGGTATAATCCACAAGGGTGAATCCTGTGGTCTGGTCATACTCCAGCTCCAAAGCATTTAGAGTGTCTGCACACATATGCTCTCTGTATAGTACTGTTTTATTCCCCACATGTGTAATGCAGATATGTAGTACCTGTCCCTACAGTGAACCACACCTCCACCATTGTATTCACAGCTGTCCACACATCTGGCAATGACAGTTTGTAAGGTTTAGTGTAGGTGTTTCATATAGTCTTCAATCATTCCACTGTGATGCATTGCAGTTCTGACCAGTGTATATTAACAGGACCACCATACATTATGTGTACGTGTGTTAAATGACTACATGGCAGATAGCATGCAATTAATATGATTTGTGCATTATCAAGCCTGGTAAAAAACAATCACACTGGCAACAGACTGGTGTCGCTGCAAAATGCCAGAGCTACCTACATATGAGTATCACAGCAGTAAGATCATTATCCACACCTGTGTGATAGCTACAGGGTGCAATGTCCATGTTAGCACATAAGCCAGTACAATGGAGTATGCACATCTGTGCATACATAGAGTAGCAGACTATAGTATGTGGCATGTGTGCATACATGCCTTGCATATGATGTTACATTACATATTGCACAGTAACACATGTAACTATATGAAATATAGTTGTGTTATATGTGCAGTAGTGACTTACCAGGCAACTCCAGGCTCGATGGTTGAGAGACACCCACCTCCACAATACCAGCTAAAACTTGTGGATGGAGGTCTGCAGGTGTCCCCACGTTGGCCAGTAGCTCCTCGGTACGTGTGAGTGGGGGCTGGGTGAGTGCCCCCCCCACCTGTTGCACCTTGTTCCCTGGCGATTACACTAGCATGCTGTTTCACCCATCTTATGAGGTCTGTGCAGTGTTGGCGCACCTGCTGACAGCTGTGATTGTATCCGCCAACATCATTTACCCTCCTGCAGAGTTCCTCCCACTGGGCATCCCGCTGCTGTGCATCCTGTGGCACATGGCTGAAGAGTGTTACATGCTTGTTGTGGAGGTATGAGATGAGGACCTCATCCTCCAAGCAGGTGTATGGTGGCAGCCTGGCACACGGCATACCTGGAAGATGTAATGATGGAGACAGGTCACAGTAACTCACAAAGAAGTACAGAAGTACATTTGTATCACATTTATTAAGATTACAAATATGTCTTTGCAAATCTACATGACACTAACCCCACTGACATGTTTAACTCACACACATTTGACACTTACTGGTGATTTAATGTTATCACCATATATGTATGTGTCAAGTGATGACATTGCTCATACTTCATTTGGATGTCTTGATGTGGGCATGTCTGTTTGCCTGTACTGGTGTCTTTACCTATCAGCACATGCCTGGATGTGTTCACATTAATGCAATAGACCTTACTGCTGTGTATATGTCACATATATAGTCATACACAGCCTTAACTCATTAACCCCGACTACCGTCTCATGGCGCTTCACACCGAGCACGCTGTGAGATGGTAGGAAATGCATATGGTTACACCCGAGTGCCTTCTCCTAGCGCTAGTGACTTTGCTTGCATATTCTAACTCCGCTCGTGAAAATTAAGTTGAAAAAGTAACTGAACTTTGTCAGTTACCTTGTCAACTTAAGTTTCAGAGTGGAGTTTCATGTTGTTCATGTGTAACTTTACTGAGAAAATCGGCTTGCAAACCACCCTGTATTTTCCTCCCAACAACAAGCCGATTTAGGTTGCATTTCATCAAGGAACAAGTGTTAGGCAATCGGAGTCACCTATTTAAACACCTCCACCCCACCCCCCCGACTGTGCTCCTTCCAAATAAATAGAGGGTCTTAGAGTTGATATTCCCTTTGCTTTTCTGCATTTCTGCACTGTGAGCACTTTACTTCTACATTCCTTTGCTTATCGTGCCATTCCGGTAGTGTCACGGTCTCCAAAGAAAAAGCTGAAACCAAGAGTCATTGGTTTTTCACCTCCGAGCCTTCATTATGGTAAAATAGTCTAATTATACAGCTGCCGTCTGTTTTTTTTTTCTCATGCTGTGGTTGTCCGGTTATAGACTGGCAGAATTGATATCCTGTCTACATTAGCTACTAGGCATAACTTTTCAGAGGTTGTACAAGCAGTATGATTTTATTCAGAAAGTTCACTCACTAAAATGTTTATGGATACATGCATTAAAATCATGTGAAACAGCTCACAATATTTTGTGATGTATTCATTACATTTGTAGCAGAGATGCAGAAAGCTAGAGCTGTAACACTGCATATTTTACATGAATCGCCAGTACTGTGTCTATGGTCGGCCTGGGTTGAAACGGAGCCCTAAGACAAACAGGTCAGTGGTGCTCTCCCCTTTCTAGTTAGAAGCCCTACTTATTCATGTCTTGGCATGATTGCAGGTATTCAGTACATCCTTGTAAACCTTCAAGCTAACTGTGCTGTTTCTCATTTATAGCTAGCTGTAAACCATGTACATTATTTTTTCTTGCGCATCAAAAATTTATTAACGGTTACAACTGTGTTCCTCATCAAGGTAAGGCCTTAAAGCTCGGTGACTCCTCGTGTAAGTGTTTTGGGGATGTGTACTTTAGCTGCACCCTATGGTCTTTTAAAATGCATATTGCTTTGGTGGAGGATAAACGAGTTGCTGACATATTAAACTTTGGACCAGTAAACACAACCTCAGTCGAGTGAATTTTTCCATACTAAGTCAAGATGCAGTAAAGAAAAGCAGGTACTCAGTTTTTCCATTGTATAGTGAAAAGGTCAGTAGGTCATTTCCGAAGGCAAACTGAAAAGGCAGTTTTGTTGCAGCGGTAATAGGTGATTGCAGCACTGATTTTGCATTTAAATGCATTATGAACTTTCGGCAGCTCTACTATGTTATGGTAGTATGTGTTTAATGGCAATATTTTCTTAGGAGAAGCTGTTTACAGTGGTTTCAGTCTTCTGCTGGATAGGTCAGATGTGGTGTAAAATAAACTGTTCAAAAGTGCTGCCATGCCTTGTCATTATCTGTTCTGATTTGTTTGTGATTTCATGCGCATTGACATTTATATTTTCATGGTTATGTGATTCGCTTGCACTTGAAAGCAGGTACAGAGACGCACCACTGTTACAGAAATTGTGGCCTTGATGTACTAATGACCACTTTTATCTTAGTGTTGCCCAGTTCTGCCTTTATCTTGCGCTGCTGTCGATATATGCATACCCCTTGTCTTTTGCAACCCATCGTGCACAGAATATTTTACTGGGTCATGTTTGTGATATGTAAAAGTAATGTAGTGTAAGAGAGTTTTCATGAATGCTTCTCTTGATATGCTGCAAAGCACTTCCATTGAATTGCCAGAGAGGGGGCAGACTGTGTCTCAAATTCAAAAATGATCAGGTCTGATGTGGATGTACGGGTGTGCAATATGTAGGAATGGTGAAACTGTCTCACCAGTTATGAGTGATGTTTGAGCCTAATCTGGAAATTACAAGAGACAGTTTCTTTTTTAAAGATAGAATTTTCTAACATAAATACAAGACTTGATATCATAGTATTAGATCAGTCATTTGGAATACAGCGTGAGCATGTATTACAAGTTAGTGAGAGTGAAAGTCAGGAATATTTGTGTTTGGTCTTGTTGAGTCTGCTGGCAACAAAAAAGAATGTTTTGGCAATTTCCATGGCTTTGCATAAAAGGCTAATCATAAAAATGATTAATAATGACATTGGAAAACTTTAGACACTCGATCCAACCCAGTTCGGTTTTGTGAAGGGAAGATCATGCCTGCCTGGTCTGGTAGACTTTGAGAAGTTCACCAAGGCAGTACACTAGAGCAGAACTCTGCATATTATTTACCTTGAGCTGGCCAAGGTTTTTGTTACAATACCTCGCTCTGGCATTAAAAAAAAAAAATCTCAGGATTATGCCTAAACCCATATGTTACACTTGTGATTGCAAGCTGTCTCTCAGGTAGAACCTCAACAAAAAGGCAACTTCTGGGAGCAGTCATAGAATCCCCTCAAGATGCTAATATCCTCTAGGAAGAGCTAATGTAGACAAATAACAGGTGCCATAGGCATGGTTTAAAAATCAATGCCACAAAATGCATTGTAGTACCCTGTGAAAGTTTGGTTACCCCAGGAAACTGCCTCATGGATAACACACCTGTAACAACAGATCCAGTAGTCTAGGATTTGGGGAAGTATATGTACAGTAACATGGCTTTCAACTAGAACTTTTGTAACATAGTGCGGCATCTTGATCCGTGGAATTCATTGGTATACAGTACTTACCCTTATCAGACCCATCGTTTACTACAGTGCCTCCTTCAGTATGCACCTGGCCAGGGTAATCCTATGGGCTAGGCTTGCAAAGGCTCCAAGGCCATTAGTCTAGTACAGACCTATTAACTTATGTTGGTATGTTGAAGGGGTTGCTTGGGTGAAGTGTTCATGCTGGTGGTTGCACGTACTAGGAAATGTTACTGAAGGCTTGCTTGGGGAAATGTTTCATGGTGCATGTAGACCTGGACATACTAATGAGGATGTTGCTTGGAGAAATAATTGTGTATGAGGGAAGTGTTTGTGCATACGTGGTCTCTCTGCTGAAGTGACTGCTGGCCAAAATAGTTTACTGTGTCATTTTGGTGCTTGCTCATACAGATTGCAAACAACTGGAGGGGTTGTTGGGGACATATAGAAATTAGGTCTGCAAATTACATGGGGTTACATTACTTAGAATACAGCACAGAAATATAAATACAGTGCAATATACCAGCATATAAGACAACAGCTACACCAGTCAGTAATTTATAGTTTAATGTAAAGTAAAGTAAGCAATTAATGACAAAAAATCACTTCTGCTTGTATTATTCTATTTGTGATTATACTCAGTAGTTTCATGAGTGAGATAAAAGTTATCCTTGACTACTGCTAGCATAGAGCTACCATATTGTTGTGCAATTTTCCTGGCTTTGTCAGTCATGTGTGGAATTTAGGCTGGAGGAAGGGGTCAGTAAGTGATTTGTTTTGGTACTTGTATAATTGCACATACTACTGAAGGGGTCATTGCAGGGAATATTTCATTTTGGTTCTTGTGCATACTTGGACATACTACTGAAGGGGTCATGGGGGTGATATGTCAGTTTGTTTGTTGCTTGTATTTGTAAGGGCTGCTGAAGGGTTTATCAATGGAAATCTTGCATTCTGGTGCTTGTGCATAGTAGGACAGTCTGCAGAATGGGTTCTTCTGTTACGGAGTGCTTACTTGCTAATTTTGAAAATTCAACCTTTGTCCCACCAGATGTGCCCTAAGTAGGTCACAGATTCATATGGTCGGTGTGACATGTTTCAGTTTTGCATGTTTTGCTTTTTATACTGGGAAAACAGTAGGTTGGATGAGGCTACAGTTTTGGATTCATCCCACTAATTTTATCTTTGTTTCACTGTGCAAGGGAGAGCAGGCTTCTGGTGGTAATGACTCGGCCTTACATTACACCTGCACCAGGAATGTAATGAATGTCTACTCAACAGGTTATGTGCAGCAGTTATCACTTTTATCTGCGCATGCTGAACATTGCAGTAATGAAATGTATATGTGTATCAGGGAAGTGCTTGTGCATACATGGTCTCACTGCTGAAGTGACTGCTGGGCCAATTTGTGTCATTTTGTTGCCCGTGCATATAGAATGCAAACAATTGGAGGGGTTACTGGGGACACATAGAAAGTCAGTCTGCAAATTATATTGGGTTACATCACTTCTGCTTGTATTATTCTATTTGTGATTATACTGCCTGAGTGAGATAAAGGTTATGACTAGGTGACTACTGACAGCATGGAGCTACCATATTTTTTGTGCATTTCTCCTGGTTTTGTCAGTCATGTGTGGAATTTAGGTGGGAGGAAGGCCTCAGTAGTATCTAAGTGTTACACTATTTGACTGAATTACTCAGGTCTTCTCCTTACTGATGCTACTGAGTCTGTGTTACATAACAGCTGCACAATGTAATATAATGAATGCCTACTCAACAGGTTATGTGCACCAATTATCACCTGTGTTTCAGCATTCATACATTTGGCAGTAATGAAAGGAAGGTCATTATCACATTAGCAATATGTGCAGTTACAATACAGCAGTTAGTCATTATCAATTTTCTGGGAAAAGTCTCAGCTGCTGTAACTGTTACTCACATAAGTAGAATTCGTTATCACTTTGATGAATGCACAAGCCAGGTTGTGTTTTTTCTCTGCTTGGAGTCATTGTAAACAACCCCCTCATTCTTCATCAACTGCCTACCCTCCTAAACCCCTGATTTTTTTCTTTGTGTGTGTGTGTGTGTGTGTGTGTGTGTGTGTGTGTATATATATATATATATATATATATATATATATATATATATATATAGATATATATATATATACACACACACATATATATACATATAGACACACGTGTGTATATGGATATATATGTATGTACATAATGTACTTGCACATATATACATTGGTCTCACGCACACACACACACACACACACACACACACACACACACACACACACACACACACACACACACACATATATATATATATATATAATTTTGGTGAGTGTGCGTATTTCAACATTTTCCTGAAGGGGTCATTTGGGTGACTGTTTCATTTAGGGACATGTGTATAACACGTAGTAATAAAGATGTTGGTAGGGGAAATAATTCATTTGTGTACCAGGGAAGTGCTTGTGCATACATGGTCAGAGTGCTGAAAATTGTAATACAGATACAGTGTAACAAGTATAGGTTATCTATAGCTCAGGTTTCAGTGATGGTTATTATAATTTGTTGTTTATGTATCAAGCTTTCAAGAATAATTTATTATCTGTTAACAATATGCACATACTGCATTGAGGAAAACTGATGGGTCTTACTGTAACCAGAGTGATAGTCAGATGCGATAACTGGAATTATTACTTTTGTGACTAATTCTTACATTGATGAACCAGATAGGTTTGCCATTTTTGCTTATATTACTGTACTTCTGCTAGTACTCAGTAGTTGGGCATGTTTCCATGCTTTGTCAGTCATGGGTGGAAATTAGGTGGTAGGAGGAGGGGCTCAGTAACATCCAAGTGTTATACTATTTTGACTGCTTCTGAATGCTATACATATTAAAAAGATTTCAGTTTTGTTAGGGCTCAGGTTATGGAAATTATGTTTTTCATATTTTGTTACATGACTTTGCAAGGGAGCATGTCAGTGTGCCAAGTAATACCTCATTTTGAAGACAGTATTGATAGTTCTAACATGGTAAAAGAATTGTGCCCGTATGTTACACACGTGCAGATATCAAAGCTTGTTTTGGATTTAGGTTATGGAAATTATGAATTTTTTCCATATTTTGGTAAATAACTTTGCAAGGGAGCTTCTGAATGTACTAAGTAATACCTCATTTTGAAGATAGTATTGATAGTTCCAACATGGTAAAAGAATGGTGCCTGTATGTTGTACTCATCTGCAAAAATCAAAGTTTGTTTTGGATTTAGGTTATGGAAATTATTTTTTTTTTTCATATTTTGGTGCATAACTTTGCAAGGGAGCATCTGAGTGTGATAAATAATACCTCATTTTGAAGACAGTATTGATAGTTCCAACATGGCAAAAGAATGGTGCCTGTATGTTGTACACATGTGCAATTATCAAAGTTTGTTTCGGACTTAGGTTATAGAAATTATGATTTTTTTCATATTTTGCTAAATAACTTTGCAAGGGAGCATGTTAGTGTGTCAAGTAATACCCCATTTTGAAGACAGTGTTACTCCTTACAACATGGTAAAATAAATGTGTCTGTGGTCTCTACACATGTACAGATATCACAATTTGTTTTGTCTTGTATGATTATGAGAATTATATATTTCCAATACTTCTCATTATTATGCCCATATCTTTGCAAGGGAGCATAGGGCTCACACAAATGATGCATCATTTTGAAGCTGACATTCAGATGCACAACTTCTACACTGATATGTAGGCTCTGTCTGCTACAGGTGAGGAGATATTATGCTTTGTTTATTTATCAATTATGAGAAATAATATATTAATCATATTTCTGTGAATATCTCAAGAAAGGAGCAGCACACAATAATGGTTAAGGTATCATTTTAAAGCCGACATTCATACTAACACATTAAATTCAAATTGCATGGGTCTGCATGGTACATTGACCAAGATATTGTGCTTTGCTTTTCCAAAAAGGTAAAAAATATGTACAATATCAATATTCCTTGCCAAATATTTAATAATGACTTTGATATGCACTATCAGCATTTACACTGTTGGAAAGGTCAGTGTCTGCTGAACAACTTTCGTGTTTACATTTTTAGTCTAGCTCTTATAGTTAAAGAGTTATGAACATTTGTTTTCTGTATTGTATTAGAAATGGATTTTCTGAAAATGAGCTCAGGCTGCACTGTTTTTCCTATGGTGGAATTAAGCAGGCAGCTTTTTCAGAGCTGCTTCGGAGTGAATGAGTTAAGGGACGTGACCTGTGACCCTGCAGACTTGCTCACAGAAAGTTTTACATGTATGTGTTTTGCCATATACATCTACATGGCACTGTACAGCTGTCTAGCATCCTGCCATGTATTACCCATGTTGCACATGTGAAACACATGGGACAATGGCTATCCTGATGGTATTTGCAGGGTTGGATATCAACTATAGCATGTATTGTCATAGTGAACTAGTAGGCTATATGCCCTGTGCCATTTATGAACCTAGGCATGAAAGGTTACCTAGCTGTAGCCAACAGACAGGTAAGTTTCAGTGGCCAGTTCAAGCAGTGCCACAGAACTGATCTACAGGGTTACTGATATATTTGCCATGTGGACATCACACCATGTCACAAAGAGGGGCAATGTGCAGCTTTGCTGGACAGGGATGCATAGTATGGCATGACTATGTAAAGTGTATAGGACAGAGATCTGTCAGGCATGTTGTGATCCTTGTACTAGAAAGGTGGATGTCCATGAAGTATGTGTTTATTTGAAATCAGGATGTGTAAGTGTAGCATGTCCAACATCTCTGGCTGGACATGGCTTTATTTAGGGTAGGCATCATGCTACATAGTAGAGCTAGGAATTGGGAAGGCCAGTGTAGGCCATCTGAACATGGCCAATAACCCTTAAAGGAGATATGTGATCTATTATTGATCACTTGAGTGTTGAGTATGGCTGAACAATGATCTCTATATTCATGAATGGCACCCTTTCATGATTAGGGGTGCCATGTATGACTACCTGACTAGTGTGGTGAAGTAACTATCAAAGGGAAGACTACTGTCCAGCTGCATCCCATATACACACACAGTTTCCATTATGTTGACCGCTGCCTATGTGTAAGTGTAGCATGTCCAACAACTCTGGGTTGGACATGGCTGTATTCAGGGAAGGCATCATGCTACCTAGTGGAGCTAGGGATTGGGAAGGCCAGTGTAGGCCATCTGAACATGGCCAATAACCCTTAAAGGAGATATGTTATCTACTATGGGTCACTTGAGTGTTGTGTTGAGTTTGTCGTTTTTGCATTTAAGTTACCTGTAACACATTGCACTTGTTACCTGGCACTTGCTCACTAAAGCAATTATAAGTCAGCACTAAAAATTAAAAGCACTACACCCTTGCTCCCCATTGGCCCTTGTTTTCAATTATAAAGGAATTCCCAATATTATTCTAGCATGTCCAAAGGTCAGTTGTCAATCTCCTCTCCGGTCCAGCTGGTGAATATGGGAATCTTGAGGCAATGTTACAACTGCCTCATGTACACAGACAACCCTCTCCTCCTCCCAACAAATTCCAACACATGTGAGAGATGCAACCATATAGCCAAACTGGAGGCTAAGCTCTCTCAACTCAGTACTGGCATAACCAGTCAGGAGAAGAAGGAAACCACACTCACTACAATTCCAGTCTCACATAGACCTACCACGACAACAAACCAAACACATAATCACACAAAAACATACTCGGAGGCTCTAAATAAAGATCTGCCTAAGCAGCAGAGACCTCCAAAGCAGACACCCAAGCAACCGCTACCCCAAAACAAAACACGTGCAACACATATCTCACAAAGCCAGTGTGCCGAACAGTCACAGCCCTTAAGGCTAAACAACACACCTGATACACTTGTAATAGGTGACTCAATCATCAGGCACACTGACGTCCCGCTCACCAGGCTGAACAAGGAGAAGGTCATGGTGAGCAGCCTGTCTGGCGTTAGGATCCGCCACATAACACAAGCACTCAGGTCCCTCCAAGGCAAGTACAAATATGACTCAGTCATTGTCCATGCTGGTGTGAATGACCTGAGACGTACCTCCCTGGACTACATGAAAAGAGACATAGAGGAGCTCTCTGAGCATGTAGCCCAGGCTGGTATGACCCTGACCTTGAGTAGCATCTTACCCTCACCAAGAATGATGCCACAATATGAAGACAAGATGATCAATTTCAACAATTGGCTTAAGTATTGGTGTCATTCAAAGGGGATCCAATGCCTGTCAGCTTGGGATGATATGCACGACAAGCCACGATGCTTTGCTAGGGACGGCTTGCACCTGTCACCCCTGGGCTTTTGGATATTGGCAAAGGCTCTTGCTACCCCCATAGTGCCCTTTTTAGGCAAGGCTCAAAAGACAAACCCACCTCCATAGGTATCACAAGGGATAAGAAACTAAGAGTAATGCTACTCAACGCCAGAAGTCTAAACCTCAAGATGGACGCACTCAAAACTCTCCTTAGCATGGAGAACATCGATATCTGTGCAGTAACAGAAACCTGGTTCAGGACTCCCGAGAGCACCCCAGCACTACCAGGTTATACCTCATACCATGCTTTTCGGCCCCAAAACTTGGACCGAACCACAAAAGGAGGGGAGTATCGATATTCATCAAAGATACCCACACCTCCAGGTTGGTGGCAAAGCACGAAGCATCAGAGACTATCCATGTGCAACTAACAGTGGGTAAAACTGCCTTCCAATTTATAGCCTGCTACAGACTACCCTCCCAAACCCAGGAACCCCACTCGGCCTTCCTGAGAACACTGGAAAATATGAAGGTCACTCCGAACACCATTATATTGGGCGACTTCAACTACCCAAACATAGATTGGGAGCATTACTCTAGCTCCAACACCCTTGCCCAAAGTTTCCTAGAATTCATAAACTCAAATGCTATGGAACAACTTGTTACCACTCCCACAAGAGGGGAAAACATACTGGACCTGATCATCACCAACATGGGGACTCTATGCTCCAGACCAGAAGTGTATCCCTCACTGGTAAGATCAGACCATAAACTGATCTCACTGGATATTCACATCCTAGCTGACAGGTTCAGTGCAAACTTCTCCCCCCCCTCCCCACCAAAAGGGCAAATATCTATCCCAGCAGAGTGATGCCCCCCTGACATCTCAGATGCTCAGGTGGGAGCCGCCCTCTCCAAAGCAAAAAACACAGCATCAATGGGACCAGACGGTGTCCCAGGCTGCGTCCTACATGAACTCCAAGAAGAGCTAAACCCAAACATAAAACTACTGTTCAATCTCAGCCTTACTACAGGATATGTACCCAAAGAGTGGCGTACAGCAACAGTGGTCCCTCTCCACAAAGGTGGTGCCTCAACGGACCCTGGATACTATCGCCCCATAAGCCTGACTAGCTTGGTCTGCAAAGCTATGGAAAGGATCATCATGGACCTCATAACCCAGTTCGGCTTTGTTAAGGGCAGATACTGCCTCTTAAACCTGGTTGACTTCTTCTGAAACAGTCACCAAGGCCATTGACGAAGGGAAGGTGGTCCACACAGCCTATCTGGACCTCGCAAAAGCCTTCGATACAATACCCCAATCGGGCATTATAGATAAGCTCACCAGCTTAAATATAAACCCCTATGTCACTAGATGGGTTGCAAACTGGCTCAAGGACAGAACCCACATGGTTAGAATTGCTGGAGCCATGTCAGACTCCAAACCAGTTACAAGTGGCGTCCCACAAGGCTCAGTCCTGGGACCTCTCTTGTTTGGTATATATTTCTCGGAGGTACATGCCAACACGGAAGGACTGTGGCTGACCAAGTTCGCAGATGACTGCAAACTGGGCGCCATAATCGACTCTCCAGCCGACACAAGCATCCTCCAAAAGGGCCTCATAGAAACAGACAACTGGTGCCAGAGCCATGGTCTCAAGCTAAATGCCAAAAAGTGTATAGTCATCCCCTTTGGCAAAAACAAAGTGCCCACAAATTACCACATAGGTGGTAATCCATTAAGTACAGAAGAAGTAATTAGGGACCTGGGGACCCAAGTTGATAGCAATCTCTCATTTGACAACCACGTGGCCAAAGTGGTTAGAAAAACATTTTATATAGCCCACCTTATCATGAAGGGATTCACATCTAGATTAGGGGAGGTCATCGTGCCTCTTTACTCATCCCTCATCAGGCCCATAATCGAGTACAATGCCCCTTTTGGGATGTACCTTACCAAATACCTGCAGCAACTGGAAAGACCCCAAAAGTACCTCACCAAGAGGATCAAAGGGCTCAAACAGATGCCATATGCTGCCTAGTTAAAGAAACTCCAGCTCTACTCAGTGGCATACTGCCTGCTCAGAGGTGACCTGTGCCTGACGTATAAGGCCATGTCCAACCCGGAATTAAGGGACATGCTGCACCTCAAAAAATCCAAATCCCATCGAGCTACACGCTCGAGACTTGAACCTCAGCACTGAAATAAATAGGACATGCTCGAGGGACAGATTCATAACCCAGAGGCTCCCTTCACTCTGGAATAAAATCCCAGTCCAGGTTAGGCAGAGTCCCTCATTGACTCTCTTCAAGAGGAATCTTGATGAGTGGATGGGAGATCATAGGTTTACCCCGGGTATCACTTGTGTGTCACTGTTAGACAGAGGCACAGTATACTAACCTCGAAAAAGGACATAGCAAAATTAATTTAAAATGGGTGGTGAAAGCCAAGCATACTCTGGCTAGGCTTATAAATGCCCTAGGCAGATAGCCTAGTATGAACCTATGAACCTATGAGTATAGCTGAACAATTATCTCTATATTCATGGATGGCACCCTGTCATGATTAGGGATGCCACGTATGACTACCTGACTGGTGTGGTGAAATAACTATCAAAGGAAAGACTACTGTTCAGCTGCATCCCATACACACACAGTTTCTATTATGTTGTCCGCTGCCTAGGTGGTAGTTCATGGGTACTTGGTTTTTAACATAGGGGATGACAATGCAATACTTAGATGTCAGATTGTGGCCATACATCAGACACCACACATTGACCCACAAAGGCCCTTTTTTATGTTGAACGCAGCACACATTGAGTCAACTGTTGCTCCTAGTTCATAGTCATTTGCAAACATCAATAGGCAGATGCCTTCTGTGTTAGTCTGTGTGGTATAGATAACAAAGAGGGGGGGGGTACCAGGAATTAACCCTGTATTACTGTAGCTGGCACTAGTTTGATGTGCGTGTATTAGTCAGACACCTTTTGTTGTGTTGGTTCTACCAGCAGTCCAGTTGTCAACCACTCCTGTGACATAGGAATATACACCTAGTTTACTGAGTGTAGCTAGAACACAGTATGGGTGATGGTGTCCTAAGATTTGGCAAGGTCATGATATGCTGTGTGAATCAACCTTACTGTCATCTATATCTGTACTGACTACATCAAATAAGTTGATCAGGGTTCATGGCCTAACAGACCAGACTTAGCAGGGTAGTAGTGCACTATTTCCCATTATCAGTGGTGTCTCCCCCTTTGTGGGGTGTGATAACTGTTGCTATGCACCATTCAGTGTGTACACAGCCTGACATGAAGCTATGTTTGAACATGGTGTGTATGTGGAGAGCAAATTGTTCTGACATTTCTGTAGGATACACCCTGGGATGTTGACAGGTCCGAAGAAAGCTGTATGTATGGCTTTAGAGAGTGCAGCTTGCACCTGCATAGTTGTTATTACAGGGGCTCTGTAGTGTACATGGATATATAAATATATGTACCTGTTGGGAGGGAGGTGGGAGTGGGTTTAGGTTCTCCAAGACCCTATCTGGATGAACAGGTGCTATTTCTGTAGGTGCAGTACTTCCCATGCCATAGTGCTGTGAAGAATGGCAGGTCTTGTTGTTGCCATTATGATTCATGACAGAGTTATAGAATGCTGTGTGGTTGGCCTCATAATATGTGGCTGATTAGTTTCATAGTAGCTTTGTGTGGTTTTATATGGTGTATCTGCATCTTACTGAGGCTGACCAGGGATCACCTCCACTCATGTGTGTTTACTCTTGCAACAGTTACTACCTTCTGTGGTAAAATTTAAGGCAGGGTACCACCAGTTTGCCTTCTTGTTTGTGTTTGGTTGAATCTTGGTTTTGTTTCAATGGCACAATCACTGCACTTATGTGAGTGCTTAAAGTTCATTTGTATAGGATTCAGCATTTGCACATGCATTTTCCATCTGCATGGGTGCCATGACAGTCACCACTTCGCTCTTAAGAAGCATAACATTGGCTTTGGAGACTGACTATGTGTAGCATACTGTTAGCCCTGTTTGTGTGACTATGGTGATCCAGGTCATTGGGGTTGATGAAATCCAACATGCATTGAGCGCAGGTGTTGGTACATGAGGAGTCTTCCCAGTTCATAATGGAATAGTTGAGAGTAGCCATTATTATGTTTTTTCTGTCTCAAACTTAATATTCCCCATTACAGCACAACATGACAGTTGGGAATTCTGAGGCATGGTGGGTGATCTGTCACAATTTGGATTCCACTTTGGCACAAAGGTAGCTGCTCAGCATAATGCATCTGAAGTTATGCAAGTGCAACTAGCATGGAGGTGTGCATATCCTTCAGGAATATGGACACACCTGTGGCCCATGTGTTCCAATAAAGGATAATGGCAAGAGGTGAAGTATGTGTTATAACATGGTCATGCAGGTGTGCTTCCCGGATTGCTGAACCATATCTCAGTCATTGCACAGATATGTTCTCCATGTTAAGGATTGACATAAGTGAGTCCATATTGAGTTTCTGCAATGTACCATTGAGTAGCGAGACCCACAGTTTATTGCTTGGCTGTCCCTGTTACAGCAGTGGACTTTCACTTGAACTTTGTATGGTGAAGGCACTATAGGGGAAGCATGAGCCCTAGCCAGTATCCAGATTCCCAGGGGTGACAGGTGCAGGCACTGTCTGGAAAGCAGCATGGTCTGTCAACCACATTATTCCAGGCAGAGAGATACTGGATACCCTTTGAATTGCACCAGTACATTAGACAATTGTGGAATACAATCCTTTTGTCCCTGTACTGCAGTATCATTCTGGCCAATGGCAGAATGCTACCCAGGCCTTGGGACATACCTGCATGGGCTACAAGACCTGACAGTTCCTACATGGGTGTTTCAGTGCAGTCCAGGCTACTGCATCACAGGTCCTGCACAGCAACATGGAATATGCCAGGGCCATGTGTATAGTTCAAAAGGTGGTCTGAGTCTATGGGTATGTGGCTAATCATGGCAGACAGGCAGCTGACAGTATGTTTGCCCTCATATAGCTTGGTGTGTAACATAGTGCTAGAGTTTGCATTCACAAATGAGTACTGTTGGGCATGTTTCGGGCCATGTGTTCTGAGGTGTGGCACAATTATGCAAACTATGTCATACAGTTTGTGTATTTTGTTGTCTGTCTATTCCAGCTTGGGAGGTCACTTGCTTGGCCATATACTTAGAAACCTCTGTGAATGTGTGTGATTTTTGGTGGTATGTGTGGGCATCCTTACTTTGTTCTGGTAAGGGTATGTGTTGGTTGTGATGATGAGATGCATGTGTTAACCTACACCTCATGACTGTCCAGTCCAGTCATGGCTGTAGACTGGACTGCCTTCCATCTTACCCCTGTAGCTGCATCCCAGACAATGTGTGGGGTGTGGTGTTAAGTGGGTTTGGCAGTGTACATGGCATAGAGATTACATTCCTCCAGGATGGCTACATACACAAAGCTGACATTAGTAAACCCCAGTAGCTGGCTAGTGGACATGCCTGTATGAGCATTCAGTACTACAAGTACCAAGTACTGTATTTTGTGTACTTATTGCTTATGAAGATGTTTTAGACAGTGATGCTCACAAGTAATTATTTGTGTGTCTACAGGTCTGTTTCCTTTTCTGGGTATATACTCACATATCCACCAGAACCATGTGCTCTGTTCGGCAAAGACACCCAATCCCCAAACAGAGTCATGTATCAATAGACTCTGCTGCCACTGTCAACATGATCAGGATATAATCAGATAGTGTAAGCCATCACCTATGAAGCAGCTATTACACATGGGCAGCAGTCTCCTACATCTTACATTCCTACTGCAGATGTTACACTGGAGTTAAAGATGATATGCAACCTGTTTCATTACCAGTACTGTGCACTACCTTACATACAGTATTTGCAAGCGGCTGTTAGGTTGGCAATGAGAGGTTAGGCTACACAAACCTGAGAGTTCAACCAGTGTGTCTCTACTTTAAATATCCACTCTATGTAGGTGTGTACATAGCCATTTGTCCCAGCCCTGTAACAAGGGTCACTACACATTTGCATAACATGTACCACATGCACAGCTGTTATTGCTTGCAAACTATACTAGAGAGGTGGATATTACATGTGTTATGTGCATGGATAGTTACCTAGCTCTTCCAATTATCTTTGCTATCATGCTGCTAAATTGTCAAATGAATACAAGTCATATGTATCCTGTTACTGAGTATTGTAATTGCCAATAGACATAACTAATGTTTGCATAACATAACAGAAATGCTATGTAAAATGGAATACAGATCTGCATAAAATACTGTACATTACACAGTTATTGGCACATTATCCCACAATGCAAACCATATTTGCACAGTAAGCCCACCTTTGACATGTTCATCTTACTTATAGACCCATACATATGTCTACTGTTACAATATATTGACATATACTATCCCCTGTTATAGCACATACTTGTTGGACCAACCCGGACACTGACAGTGCCTGGAAGAGAATTGGTGAGTTCCAAGCCCATATATATCATCCCTTGTGGTGTACAAGGAGTTTGCCTTGTGACCTACATCAGTACACACATAGAATACTACAAGCATTACTACTGCTCAACAATACATCATTACAAGATATCTATTTCCACTATATGCACTGATTACACTGTAATTCTTATAGAACAGGTACTACATACACAGACATACTAAATGTTATACATACCTTCTTAGTAATTGGTGGTGTTTTTGACAGGTATATTACTCATTTTCGGTTTGTCTTTCAGTATTTTGTACTGTTCTTCAGGTAGATACAGATGGTTTGAATATGTGACAAGGCATCCTTTTATAGTTAGAGATCAGTAACGTGCTATCCTGATAACCAGTTGGTGTTCCTAAGTAGGTAATTACATGCACATCAGCTGTGCAGCTACTGCCTTAGCCAATACAATGGCAACAGAGGAGCATAATTGAGTACTCCACTTGGGCGTTATTCCTTTGCTTTACTTGTGAGGAAGACAGCCTGGAAGTGTTGTTTGAAATCTATTGCAACAGCTGTATGGAGACAAACACTAATATATTGTGTGTAATGCCTAGAGGATTTGGTCTAAATGTGAGTACTGCTGTTATATTTCTGAACATTGCTAATTGTGCAGGGTTTGTTTGTACCTAATATTTCTGCATATGTTTCAGTCTGGCCAGGATGTTTGACCAGCTCAAGGCTGCATTGCTATGCATATAATGTTAGGGGGTTTACAGTGTGCTCACCAGACATCTTTAGTTTAGTGTTAATGTGTATCACACTGTGCTGATAATCAGTAATTGGTAGCACTTCCTGGTGTAATTACTTTTCAACCCTCTGAAATGGGAATAGTTCAAACAAACACTGTAACATTAGCAGCTGTTCCATTGTATAACAGCAACTATTTCACACAGGGCCATGTTAGTTTGTCTGTGTCCAGGTATGTTAAGGTTTCAGCAGAAGTCGTACAGTGGGTTAATAATTAGTTATGGTATGACAGTATGTATTGTTGTAATTAGTTTGGGTGTGGGGGAGATGTTGGCGGGTGTACATAGCAGATGCAGGTGTGAAGGAACTGCTTTTATACATCTTCTATATGTGTGTGGGGGTTCTTTCCCTATGTGAACACCTATCCCTTAGTGGACTAATACTATGGTAATTGCAGGCTGATTCATTAAGGCACTGTTAAATGTTTCCTGTATAGCATGCAGGTACTGTTACTCATTGAATCCTTTTGGCAATACATTGGAATGTAATAAAGTTTTGCTAAATGAAAGCTGTCTGTGTATTTCTGTCATGGATATTTGCAGTCATTGTAGTTGTGTTGGTGACTGTGTCCATAGAACATATTTGTAATAGTGTATTGGCATATACTCTTCATGTGTTATGTTCATATTGTTTGGGGGGGCAGAATGTGTGATTGCTATGGTCCATGTTATACTCAGATATGAACACGTCAGATGCTGTATACACACATGTATGTATTTATGTGTGTATATATATATATATATATATATATATATATATATATTATTGCATACGTTTATCTGTACCTCCATAGATGGGTAGATGTTTTTAACCTATCTATATATACATATATATGTATATCTCTTTATATCAACATGTATCTATGTATCTCTCTCTCTCTCTCTCTCTATATATATATATATATATATATATATATATATATATATATATAAATAGCATACATCTTTCATTGGGTACATGGCGGTTTATCCTATTTCCACACAATCCCCCCTTTTGTGTTTAACCTGTCTGAATACACATCTGGCATAGGTACATCTCAGATAGCTTAGTGATAGGTTACTCTGAGGATGGTGTACATGGTTGCGGGTCCTAATCCTGGAAGGGGTTATTATTTTACCTTCCAGAGTAGGCACTGGTAGGGAAAGTGTGAATAACGCACATTTAAGCGGTTGTAAGCAGGTTTGCCCATGGACTGCACAATGTTAAGCAAATGTTAAACCTGTGAAGAGCTTATCCATTTAACCATGTTTAAGCACTGCTTACCATCGTGCAAACCTGCTTACAACTGCTTAAAATTGCTTTAATCCATCTGCATCCAACAGCCCTTATTCTGGCCCTCAAAATAAATTAACAGCCCTTGAACCCGGGACCATGAACATCACAGTCACTGACTTTACCACTAAGGCATCTGACATATGTACAAATGTTATGGTGTTTAGAATATACATTTTACTACAGACATTCCTCACTACTGAAAACAAATGTGACAGTCAGTTGGTGTACATATGTATGATACATGTTAATGTTCATATGTTTGTGGAATTAGGTATTGCAATGTGGCATGACAGGGTGTATTATGGATGAGAATGGTTCTTGTTTTGTGTCCTTTTTATATTGTCCCCATACTCCATGTATACCCCTCCACTTCACTTATTTAACATCCAACCCAGGCTCTCCTTAATGCATGATTTCATTACCCATCATTCCTCCCCCACCACAATCTCCACATACACAACCATCCCTTCTATGGTGAATTAGGTCAATATTAATAGTTATAATACCAGAGCTGCATGTGTTTTGTGTACACTTCAATTCCTTTGGATTGCTTCTGTGTCATGAAGTGTGTTCATAGATGTTTATATATATGGCTATAGATGTAACTAAATATATATATATATATATATATATATATATATATATATATATATATATATTTATTTATTTATTTTGCAAACAAAAAAAAAGCAAAATAGTGAATAAATAAGTAAAAATCCAAAGTCCAAAAGTCAGCAGAAAGGCAGGTAAACTAATAAAACTGTTCAGCTTAAAAATATACATTTATTAGAATAACATATAATAAGGTAAGTGCTTTCACAAATAAAATTGCTTCCTCAGACCTCACAGATACAAATACATCACTTCCTTTTAAACATCATGAAATTCAAACCAACAAATAAAACCATATTGCATCATTTAAAGACATATAAAACATATCTGCATAATTATTCAAAAAATAAAACAAAATAAAATGTGTCAGCTACATATTCAAATACATACTAAAATATACAAGGTCAAAAATAAAAAGTCAAAAATAACTAGCACTATTATAATGAGGCTCAACACAGCCTAGCATTTCCACAAGCTCCTGCCCCTCAATCTTGCCATAATGGCTATGTGACTTTCTGCTGACTTTTGGACTTTGGATTTTTACTTTCATATATATATATGGATATATATATATATATATATATATATATATATATATATATATATATATATATATATATATATATATATATATCTAGAGGACATGCAAACCTAGCATATGCCATAAAACTCAGTCTTTTCCTTAAAAAACATCTACTAATCTCAGGAGACATACACCCCAACCCAGGTTCAGACAACAAAATTCTCCCACACAAACAGAACTCAGATCTATTTATTATTAATCTAAACTCAAGAAGTGTATCCAACAAACTACATAACCTACACACATTCATAGCTCACTACTCCCCTGATATACTAACCATTACTGAGACCTGGCTAAAACCCACCACCCAAAATGAAGAAATACTCCCCCCAGGTTATAACATCCTAAGACTAGACAGAGATGCCAAAAAGGGAGGTGGAGTTGCAATTGTATTTTAAAACACACTTAACCTCCAGCCTCTGAAAACCCCACTGCCCAAATTTCTGAATGCCGAAATATTAGGCTCCATTATGTCCCTCAAAAACAAAAAGAGAATCGGCATCTTCTGCAGTTATATTCCTCCAGGAAATAACTCTCCCGCAATAGAGGAAATTTTACAATGGGCTGTAACCAACCTGCCCCAAGAAACTATCCTGTTAGGTGACCTAAACCTAGACTGGCTAGCCTGCAACTCCAACAATCCCACAAACCATATTAGCTTTATTTGGATTCTCACAATTAATCGAAGAACCCACCAGGGTTGACAAAAAAATCCAAAAAAACATTCCCTACTCGATTGGGCTTTAGTTAATTTCTACAAAGAAAATTATCATGCGGGCTGCCCACCTGATGAACACAGTGACCACCACCCCACCTTCCTCCTTCGTAAACATGTAAACATACCAAAACTCATACTATATAAAGAAACTAGAGATGACCACAAGTTAAATCCACAAATTCTTAACAGCATGCTACAACAATGCAACTGACACCCACTACAAACTCTAGCATTAGACCAGGCAGTGGAGTTCTTCAATAGTACTTTTTTGAATGTTCTAAATACAGTAGCTCCAATTAGGAAACTTAGAACTAAAGTTAATTATGCCCCTTGGCTAAATAAAACCACAAAAGCCTTACTAAAAGCTAGAGACAATGCCTGGAAGATCTGGAAAATGAATAACACCATACAAGACAAACAAAAGTATCAACAACTTCGGAATCAGGCCAAAAAACAAACAAAAATAGATAAACAAAGCTGCTTCCTACATATCCAAAACAAAATTTCCAAAAACCCTCAAAAGTTCTGGCAAGCTATCAATTCCCTTCTGAAACCTGGAAAAACTACCACCCCAACTCCCAGCACCAATACTGACAATGACAGCATAGTTTCTCAATTTAACTATCACTTCACAGAATCTATTCAGTCATTATCCATCCAGCTATCTAACAATGAATCTGCAATCGCCCCCATTGTAGATAACAATAATATACCTTACTTTTCACTCTCACCTGTACCAACCTCCGCAGTTAAAAAACTACTCTCAAAACTGAAACCTACCACTCTCGCAGCAGATGGTCTACCCACAAATTTCCTAAAGTTAGCTGCAGAGTCCCTAGCCTACCCTGTCTCAATTCTTATAAACCGCTCCATACAAGAAGCCTACATCCCCCAACTATGGAAAGTGTCATATATTATTCCCCTACACAAAGGTGGCAACTCCTATGAGCTATCAAACTACCGCCCCATTGCTATCTTATCCCCCTTTCCAAGCTCCTGGAGAAATGTATTTACACCCAAGTGGTGCACTTCTTAACCTCACATAATCTCCTCTCCTTCACACAGCATAGCTTCCGTCCAAACAATAGAACAACTACTGCTCTTCTCTCCTTTACCAACCAGGTTAACCAACTTAGAAACAACAACTTTGGATCAGCTATATTCTTAGATCTCTCTAAGGCATTTGACATGGTCCCACATAACCTACTTTTTGACACTCTATCCACCATGTCCTTTGCCCCCTCCACTATGGCCTAGTTCAAAAACTACCTCTCTGACAGAAAACAGTCAGTCAAATGGCAAGGTGTACTATCACCCCTACTACCTTCTACCATAGGTGGTCCACAAGGATCAATACTGGGGCCTCTACTATTCATCATTTTCACCAACAAACTACATACCTCAACCCTGCATGCATCACTGATACAATATGCAGATGACTCAACCCTAATCTGCTCAGCCCCATCCATAACCACTCTACAAAAGCTAACCCAAGAGTCCTTCTGCTCCGTGGAAAAATGGATTACTGATATCCAACTAATTCTAAACCTCAGCAAGACCAAATTACTTCTTTTCACCCCCAACAAATCCAGAAAACTACATCCTTCCTTCACTATCACCTCCAAAAACAGAACCACAATCATTCCCTCCCCCGATACTAAGCTACTTGGTGTTGAAATAGATAAGGACCTTAATTTTTATGTCCATATCTCTCAAACCATTAAAAAAGTACATAAAAAACTAGGAACTTTATGCAAACACAAAAACTTCCTATCAGACCAAGCACAAATCACCCTAGCCCAAACCCACCTTTTGTCTACCCTATTGTATGCATCACCAATCCTAACCCACATCAGGAAAACAGACCTAGACAAACTAGAATATTGTTACGATAAGATTGCAAAATTTGCCAATGACTCTACTTTTAGAAGCCACCACTGTCTTGCACTAAAGGAGCTACAGTGGTTAGAACTCCCTCAATTAATTAGTTATGACCAACTAGTGCTCACCTTTAACATACTAAACAATCCCCACAAAACTCCAACCGTAAACCAACTACTGAACCAATATTCAGCAAACCGTCCACTACGCTCATCCAACAAAACCCTGCTCAGTATATCCAAAGTCAACAATACTGCAGGGAAAGCTCTTTTCTCTCATACAATCACTAGGACATGGAATAACCTCCCCCAAAATATCTCTTCTGCATCATGTATCTTACTGTTCAAAAAGTTACATAAGTCACACCTCTTGCAATCCTGGCTCTGTCCTTGCATCACATAATGTTTTTCTGCTCTCCACCAATTCTTCCTACATTCCTCTCTTCACTGCTCACTTTCTCTTTAATACAGTTGCCAAACACTGCCATACATGGCCTACTATGTGTAAATTATTATGTCTTCTGCGATATATCTTTTGATAGCATTGGTAAATCTGGAGTTTTCTCTCCCAATTTCTGCCATCCAGGATCTACTATGTTGAAATTAAGTTTGCTTGGAAGAAACCATTGTAAATTTTCTACTGATTGTAAAATTGTATCCTTTTGATTGTAAAATTACTAGTGTACATATTATTTGATGTGGAGCTTTTCTCCCTGGGCTTCCGCTTTAAATAGACCTCGTTCCAATCGGACTTTCCCGGTAAACAAATGTAAAATATAATAAATGAATTAAAAAATATATATATATATATTTTATATATATATATATATATATATATATATATATATATATATATATATAATGATATATATATATATATATATATAAATATATATATATATATATATATATATATATATATTTAGTATTAATTTGTAACAGTTATACATATGTAGACTTGTATATGTTGATTCACAAACTACAGTACATTATAATCTACTGTACATATGTACACAAAGTGACTGTCCCATTTGTGGTCATTGCTGTGGAATGCCTATAGTATAAGGTGTAGTCTAAAGACCATAAAATACGTATACAGCTCAGATGGCTTAGTGGTAAGTCCCATGCCTATAGTGTGCATGATTCAGGGTTTAACACCTGCAATGCTTTAAAATTTTCTTTACTCCAGAATAAGGCTAATTTAAGCAGTTGTAAGCATGTTTAAAAGTGTTTCTGTGACATTAAAGCAGCAGTTAAACAGTTAAACTTTAAAATGTATAACCTGTGCACACAAACACGGCCACATCTGCTAACTAATCAGGATATATATATATATTTCAATGATGTAACATCTCACTATGCGCTTACATAACATTGCATTCTTTGTTGACTTTACTCTCCAGCACACATGGGTTTATATGGGTGTTTCAAATGTTTATTATACTGACGAATACTACGTATATATGCAAGCTGTGGTTAAGGTATACTTTTTAACATGATAAACATCCATGACTTTATTGGGATTTGAACCTCGAATGCACAGATACTATGCAAATGCTGTAACCATTACTCTATTGACATTAACGCTGCTTCCACCTATTTCCTATTTAGATGATTTCTGTGTAAGCTAGGCTAAGCAAAGGGCAGAGGCGCCCAAACCCACTGAGCTTCACTTACTCTTGAAATAAAAACATATAACAAATGAAATGAGAGATTATAAATTACATTCCTAACTACATTAGGCATAGCCCCTCACTGACACACTTCAAAGGAAACCTTGATGTGTGAATGGGTAACAGAATATACCCCCCTGGTATCATGTGTCCCAGAATCATATAGCCAGGGAGTGGGGGAGCCCTTCCAGTTTTATAGCTGCAAGACCTGTTGGGGAAATTGAATGGTGTTGATTTTGCATGTTAACATGCCTTCTTTAGATCACTAAATGCCCCTATCACACTCCACCACCCCAGTCTTCAACAGCTTCCGACAACTCTGCCTGGAATCACTTCATTGACTATGCTTGACAGAGGCTCAGTTACTTCATCAATGGTGTGGGGAAAGCCAACACAGTGTAGCTATGCTTATAATTGCCCTTGGGCAGATAGCCTACTACCTCTCTGTGAAAATCTAAAGTGCAGGCCATCACAGCCATAATATGTGAATAAACAGAGCTTTTAGATCACAATATACAGTGAAATATCACCATGTAGTCAGAAAACAGTTAAGTACAGCAAGAACATACAGAACACTGATACTCAATCACTCCAAAAGCCTATATTGGAAGCTAGAAGATGTGTATAAGTTTAAGGCTTTCTATTGCTTGCCAGTAGGTTACCTACAGGAAAGATGAGAAACAAGCACAGATGGAAAACATGCATGCAACACTACCATACCGGCTTATGTGTCAGCCTTAGGCTTTGGAATACTGGCCAAGGCTATTGGCACCCCCATGGTGCCTTTTTAGGGAAGTCTCAAAGGTGAATCCCATCTCCGTAAACAGCACAATAGTAGCATCAATGAGGGTTATGCTACTCAACACCAGGGGATCCGATCACAACATGCACGCACTCACAGCACTCCTCAGTATGGACAACATCAACATCTGTGCAGTAACTGAGACCTGTTTTAAGCTCCTGGGAGCACACCAGCACTACCAGACTACAACCCATACCACATATTTTGGCCACAGAACATGGGCTGACACAGACATGGAGGGGGTGTATCCATATTCATCAGGGATACCTACACCTCCAGGTTAGTGGTACAGCATGATACCTTTGAGATCATCTATGTGCAGCTAACATCAGCCACGACTGCACCCTCCATGACCCAGGACCACCACTCCATCTACCTGGAGACAGTGGAAAACATGACAGTCCTACTGCACATCCTAGTATTGGTCGATCTCAACTACCCTACCATTAACTGGGAAACTTACTCAAGTACTCTCTTCCAGGCCCAGCGCTTCCTGGAATTTATCACCTCATATGCCCTGTATCAGATGGTAAACTCCCTAATGAGGGGTGGAAACATACTAGAAGTGGTAATCACCAACATGGGTGACAGGTGCACCACAGCAGAGGTAAACCGGTCACTAGTTAGATCTGACCATGAACTATTCACTGTTTCCACACCCAACCATCTCCCCCACCCTTGAAAACCACAGTGTATACCTTTCCTACATCTAAATTCACACTACTAGAGACAGGGGTGGGGGGTTTCACAGCCCCCATGGCAAGGGAAAACACTGCTCAAGATACAGACAGATTTACAAATGCACTCTATAAGCACCTACAAGGATGTATGGATTGTGCCATCACTGGTAAACCAAGACTCACTCTTCCTAGACAAGGACACCAGTCTGGTGGACCCCTGCAATAAACAGGCTATACAACAGAAGTAGGACAGTAGTCCAGAAAAGCAGCAACTTCCAAGAAGGGCAGACATCCATGACCAGTATTAGTAAGAAACATAGGTCCCTCATGAAATCATCCAAGGCTAACATTAACAGGAAAATAGGCAAGGATTCAAAAGATAACCACAAAGCCTTTTTTGGCTATGTCAAGGATCTAAGTGGTAACACACAGATTTGCACTGTGCGGGTGCAATATAGCACATAATATACTGACCCTACTGATATCACCAACATCCTTGCAGATACATTCAGTGAAAACTTCACCCCCTAAACAGCCCGCAACAATACCCGAAAAGGACAGTATCCCAGACATCAGAGACACACAGGTGGAAATAGCCCTCTCTAACAGAAATACACACCGTCAGTGGAGGCAGATGGTGTTCCAGACTGCATCTTGCAAACACTGCAAGATAAACTGACCCCCCACCTAATTAAGCTTTTCAACCTTGGCCTCTCCACAGGCTACATGCCCATACACAGGAGTGTTGCAATGGTTATTAAACTCCACCAAGGTGGAAACACAACTGATCATGGTAACTACCACACCATAAGCCTGACTAGCCTAGTCTGCAAAGCTATGGAGTGCATCCTCATGGAACTCATTAACAAAGACATTGGTAACCTCCAAACACTTGACCCAACCCAGGTCAGCTTGGTTGAGTGCAGTTCATGCCTACTGAACCTGTTTGACATCTTACAGACAGTCACCAAGACATTAGATGAGGGGAGAGGTGGTTCACACATGCTACCTGGACCTCACCAAGGCTTTTGACACCATACCCCACTCAGGTATTATTGATAAACCCATCAGCCTGTACATACAGCCATACATCACAGGATAGGTTGACAACGGGCTTACACACAGAACCCACATGGTACGACTAGCAGTCTCCAGGTCCAACTCTTAACCAGTCACGACTGGTGTCCCACAGGACTCAGTACTGGGAACCCCACTGTTTGGCATATACTTCTCAGAGGTACAGACAAACACAGGTGGACTACGGCAGACCATGTTTGGCAATGACTGCAAACTGGGAGCCATACTTGACAGTCCAGCTGACACAGACATCCTTCAAGGGGCTTCACAGAGATCAACACAGGGTATCAAAGTCATGGCCTCCAGCTAAGTGCCACAAACTGCATGGTCATTCCATTGTGGAATATTAAGCACCCACATATTAACACATAAGTGGCAGCCACTTTAATACTGACGAGGTAATAGGGTATCTGGGGACTAAGGTAGATAGTGATCTCTCCTTTGACAATCATATCTCCAAAGCCATTAGGACATCCTTCTATGTAGGCCATCTGATTACTAAAGGGTTTGCATCTAAACATACTGAGGTTATAGTGCCCCTTTACTCATCACTCATCAGTCCCATCATAGAGTATAATAACTCATTCGGGATGTACCTCAGAAGACACATCCAACAGCTGGAAGGAACACGAATGTACCTCGCCAAGAGGATTACTGGCCTTAAACATATGTCTAATGCAGCCAGACTGAATAAACTCCTACTTTACTCAGTGGCACTTTGTTTACTCAGAGATGATCTCTGCTGGCCAATAAAGCCATGGCGAACACAGGCTTAATGGATATGCTCCACCTATGGGAATCCATGTCACAGTGAGCCACACACTGTAGTGAGCTGAACCTTGCCTCAACAATAACTGGAAGATGCTGGAGGGACGGATTCCTGTCACAGAAACTCCCCATACTTTGGAACAACATCCCTAATTACATTATACAGAGCCATTCACTAACACTCTTCAAGAAAAACCTTGAAGAGTGGATGGGGAACAGTAGATACACCCCAGGGATCCCGCCATTGACTTTGCTCCACAGAGGGACAGTTAATGAATCAATGGGGTGGCAAAAGCTGACACATTTTGGTTAGGCTTATGAATGCCCTCAGGCAGTTAGCCAAGTACCTACCTATGAACCTATGAACCTATACATACAGTATCAGCACATGCTGATAGCTTAATTTACTGTTCAGGTGTTGACTTACCTTGTGGCAATAGCAGTTGTGTGTGCAATAGTTGGGGGCTGCCTATGTTGGATGCACACAGTAGACTGCCTATACATGACAATTTACAGGAAGTCTTGCGTGTGTGCTATCCATTTTTACTGTGTGTGCAGGTGGAGAAAGGTATCAGTCCCTAGGTGCCTACACTGACAGTGTGTGTGCTATACGTTCCCTCCTTGCCAATGCATGGGCATACTGGGCATGCCTCCATCAGCTTACTGGGGCTGGCTCAGGGTGTTTGTGGTCTGAGTACCTCTGTGCCTGTGGGGCCCTTGGCAATGGTGGTGGGCTGTGAGGGCCTTCAACATTCTGTCCCTGCTGCAGCTGTTTCCGCAGGATCATATTGTGTAGCATGGCACATACTATGAAGATGTGGGCACACGTGCCTGGAGAGTACTGCAAGGCTCCACCAGTTATGTCCAAGCAATGGATTCACGATTTAAGCATCCCAAACACACGCTCTACGATGATTCTGGTTTGTGCGTGTGCCTCATTATGGCATTCCTGCATGGGTGTGTGTGCATTTCTGATGGGAGTCATCATCCATGGTTCCAGTGCATAGCCAGCATCCCCCACCAGGTGGACATATGGGATGTCCCCCCTGGCAAATACCTGATACAGCTGTGAGGCATGCCAGAAGTGGGAGTTGTGATAGCTTCCAGGGCTGCCAGCACACACATCCATGATAATGCCCTGGGCATTGCACATGACCTGGCAGTTGATGGAGGGGGTATCCTCGGTGGTTTATGTAGTGCCTACCCTGCTCACTGGGTGGTGACTTGATGTGCATGTGCGTGCAGTCTATTGCACCCAGTACCTCCGGGAATTCTGCCACACTGTGGAAGAGATGCATATTGCTGGCCAACTCCTCCTGCATTCAGGGGAAGTATATGTGCTCATTGGCATGTGGTAACATGGCATCCAGGAAATGATGAAGTACCCTGGATGCTGATGCCTGTGAAAACCCCATGATATCCCCAGTTGGCCTTTGAAAGGTACCTGTAGCTAGTATTCTCAGGCTTACACCTACCTTCATATCCACTGGGATGGGTTCCCTTCTGTTTGTTCTGGCTCTGAGGTGTGGCTGGCACAGCTCCACAAGTTCCTGTAGGGTGTCCCTGTCCATCCTGTAATGCTCTACTATCTCCAGATCATGTAGCCCTTGGTAGGTTACCCTGGGTCTGAACACTCTTCTCCTCCTCTGGTGCCTCAGGTGGTTGTGTGCATCATCCTCCACACCACCTTCAGTCTCCAACATATGCTGGTGAATCAAAGCTATGGCAGCCCCTAACATGTACATACTAAAAGTTCCCCGTCTGTATACACCAATAGTGCAGAGTATATGGGAATACACAAGTGTGTGTGAAGTGCTTTTACACTTTATACTATTTTGCTATGGATGCTGCTGATGTCATTAGGTGTGTATCAGCAATTCCAGCTGCAGGGTATCTTAATTATGGGTTTTACCATGAGTACTGCAAGTGTGGGGCCTTTAGTGTGGAGTTATGCTTGCCTGCCTTGATTAATCTGTTGCCCTTTAATTCACTTTTAAACCTGGATCCCCTCCCATTATCAGGCATGCATCCACCTGCCATCTTTCTTGTTTTGTACTTTCTCTACCCAGTCATGTGTTGCAAAATACGTCTTGTAACTGATATACTGCAAATCCGCTTTGTTCTGCTGTGACACTTTACTGCTTTCTTTGCAGTACAGACCCTCCCCTCTCCTGTTCTGCAGGTAGCTGCTTGCAGCCTTGTTAGCTGTTGTCAATGGCCCACTGTAGGCTCCTAGGTGTTAATTAATCATTTGTACTTCAGTTCTCCTGCTGCAGCATTTCCTTATTTATTTCCTATATCCTTCCTGTTTCAGCTCCGGTGCGCGCCGTGCAAACCCGTTTACTGGGTTTAAGTGCATTTCATCTCTGTTCACATACATACATACTCGGTCACCTTATGTACTCTCAGTTAAGCAAAGCTATAGCCAGTTCAACACACTCCTATCCAGCAGCTTTGCTTAGCTACGGGCAAACTGGATTAGCAATGCTCCAAAGTGTTTACAGCAAAGGTGACACACCCCTCTCTTGATGTCATCTTTATCTCAAGGGCACACCTCGGTGTTATAACGCTAGGCTGTGAGGTGCATCCTTACACCAGCGGTGAATCTGTGATTCACTATTACTCGTCTCATTTGCATGGCATTGCCTACTAATTCCTAGCTACCATGTATAACACTGTCACAGCCCCTTAGCAACCCTTGTACCATGGTGTGGTGTAGCATGCCTGCCATTCACTATTATGGGGAAATCATGATATTGATTATGTCCATAAGAGTTTTTCTAAACTTGACGCTTGTCTTTTTTACCTATTTAGTGAAGGTTGTTTTGATTTTTCAGTTTACACTTTTTTGTACACAGAATATCCTAAGATTGCCACTTTGTTTGGAATTCCAAAAGTGCATAAATTGGATGACCATCTCTCTTTCAGACCAATTGTTTCAGCTGGTTTTTCGAAAACAGAAACTATTTCAGTCTGGTTAGATGACTTATTAAATCCAGTTGTACAACAGTCTGAATTTTACTTACGGGATTCCTGGCATCTTTTGGAACTTCTAAATAACACTCAGATAGATGACAACAATGTTAACTTTGCATCTTTGGACGTAGTCTCTCTGTACACCAGTATAGATCAAAAGCTGGGTATTGAGTACGAGAGAACATTTGAGCAAGCAAGCTAATTTTGACAATACTATAGTTTACACATGCTGCACATTGATGGAGTTAGTGTTGGACAACAACTTTTTCAAATTTGAAGGAGAGTTCTTCCAACAGACATCAGGGGTCGCTATGGGTGCATGTGTAGCGCCTAGTTTTGCAAATCTTGTCATGACCACTTGGGAGAACAAATTTTTGGTCACACATCATATGGCCAAAAATATTGTTTTTTATAGACGGTACATAGACAATTAGATTTTTTTGTGGAGAGGTGACATTGGTTCTTTTTTAACTTTTCTTCAGGATTTGAATTGTGCTACCACCTTTTTAAAGTTTACATTAGGTAGCTTTGGTAGTAGTATAGATTTTTTGGACCTGCATTTAACCATCAATCATTGTGACTTTAGTTTTCAAAGCAGTATTTACAGGAAATCCACTTTTGTAAACCAGTATTTACATTTTGACAGTTTACATCCCCCACATATGAAGCGTGGTGTTGTAAAAGGCCAGTTTATATGGCTAAGCAGGTTGACCAGTGGTGATGACATCTTCCACGAAGAAAGTGTCAAGTTAAAACATTTTTTTCTTGATAGGGGATACACAGTGGATTGGTTGAATACAATGATAGGGGAAGTTTCTGATTTGAGGCAGAATAAAGCTAGCCCCATTTTGACAGGTTCAAAGGTAATTAAAGTAAACACTACAAAGTCTAGTAATAGCACTGCAAATAAGTACAATTTATCTTTTGCATTGCCCATTACTAATGAAATGTCAGTTATTAAAAATATAATTCTTGACAACTGGAAAGTTGTATTGGGCAACTCTGAATTAGTAAAGATTGTAGGGAATCGTCCAACATTTACCTAAAAAAAAGTAAGTAACATCAAGATGATTCTTGAGAGGGGCACTAGAGACTCAAAATCTACCTGTGATTTAACTTTAGGAACTTTTCCTTGCTTAGTTTGTAAACAGTGTAGATTTATTAGTGGAACTTCCAACATTAATTTGAAGCACGACAATAGGACTATTACAGTGAAGGGACATTATACTTGTAAAACCACTAATATAGTGCACATAGCGCAGTGCGTTTCATGCAAACATTTTTACATTGGTAAGAATACATGTGCTTTGAATAAACGTATTTACAAACATAATTTGGCTATTAAGAAAAAGACATTTCAAATGCTCTAGCTACGCATTCCTTGCACTGTTCTTTGTTTAAAAAGTTTACTTTTTCTGTATTGGAAAGAGTTAACAATTCTCTATTTAGTGGTGATTTTAAAACTCTTTTAGAGTGTAGAGAAGCTATCTGGCAGATCATGTTAAATGCTGACCAGCTTCCAGGTTTGAACGACATGATCAACATTAAATGTATTTTACAATTACAAAGGTATTAAATACACAATATATAAAGCACATTATTATACACATATATATATATTTTTTATGTTCAATGTTTATAAGTATTGTGTTTATATATATATATTATAAATATTTTTTATATTATTCATGAGATGAATTTGTATATACAGTTCTATTGGGTAATTAGTACATGTGATTTGTTTTGTAAGGTATTTAAACTGTGTAATGGATGTGGGTGTGATTCTGATGAAGTTCAGTGATATTAAACTGAACAAAAACTTTTAAGATATAGATTGGGTTGTCCGTTTCCCTTTTTTTCACCAGCAGTATTGTTATTTTGTTGGATTTACTGTTTGTGTAGTTCCTGCAAATCATGATATGTGTTACATTGCAGTTTTATTCTATATTTTTCTATTTTCCTTGCAATCCTGTTTGCGCGATGCTGCCCTGTGCTTCCACTTCGAGATAGTGCGAATATAAATATTAAATGTTAATTTTATATTTTGTACATGTTATTTTATGCCAATGGCTATATTTTTAGCCACTAGCATATATTAACAATATAGTACATATGTTTGGTTGGCTGTCATGGCTCTGATTTTATGTTTGCAAAAATGTAAACCATTTTTTACGGTTTACATTTCTGCATGCTTACACTATGCCTGCACCACTTCCTGGATTGCTACATACCTTCATTTTCATGCTACACTGCTGCACATGGGTTAATTAGCATACAGGGCCCGGGAGCTCTGCGGGCATAGCGTACGCAAGTAGTGCACGTGGAAACAGCTTGTACATGGATCGTTTGCTGGCCATATTTGGTGTTGGAACATTGATGCTACGCCTGCACCTGGCACAAGCTTCATGAATCCCGGGGACTTTCCTTCATGTGCAGTGTGTTACTATGAGGGACATTTTCACATTATCCACTGTTTTACACCAGTGGAATATCAATCAATGTTTCCTCCAACTTCATGTTGGGATCATTGCACACTTACATTGTCTCATACTTGTACTATGTGTATTGTCAAGACAAACACACAAGTCATACATAAAATAGTGCCCTGCAGAATAACAGTGATGAATTATATGAGAATAAGTTAACCAAACTTGCAGCACAGTTGCAATTGTAAACTCTGTAGAACAGATATACATAAAATGACTGAATTAACTAAATAAATATCATTCTGTAATCAAGATAACCTGTTAAGAAAATTAACACAGATATAGAAACATGTAATCAAAAGCAATAATTATGTGATTTTGTTTTTTTTTTATGTTACTAATTGAATGCAGCACTGCCACACTGAATTGCATTGCTCATGGAAAAGTATTAGTTCATGCATAGTCATCTCTCGAAGTGTTAAATTTATAATCAGAATTATTAGTACTCTGTTGACTTTGCCAACTTTCGAGCAAGATCAGTACAAGACAGGCTTTTCATTAGGGAGCAGGCACATTAATACAGCAGCAGGACAATGATGTTTTTAAGAAAGTTGGAGCCAAAATTTGCAGCCGCCAAAGTCAGACAAAACATTCTGAAACACTTTTTTATCCATCTCAATTCAAACCTTTATGGTATTGCAAGAAAAACCTTTATACCTCAGCATTATTTAAGAGACACATAGGAAGTCATACTTCCGATAGTTCACATTTGACATCAAAATGTGAATTTATATATTCATCTTCATTTTGCTAGTGACCACTGTAATGTGTACATCCACGTCTTCAGCTTGTTGATAAGTATGTTTAACTTAATATATATAGCTAAGCACAGTGGCATAAAGCCCAACAGAGTAATGTGACCAAAGGCAATAAAATTACAAAATATTGCCTTAAGCCGTGTACTTGCATGTAGCCTGATTTGCATTTGTTAACCAGTACCAGACATTCCGCAAATGCAGAAGTGGAGGCATAATGGTACAAAATGGAGAAGACAGATTAACAAGGTGAGATGGAGGAAGGACCAATGTAGCTTATGACAGAAAAAGGGTAATAATGGATCATAACAATATTTAGTCAGCAGGTAGACATTAAATACTGTACAATAAAACAGTCAGTAACACTTAGACAATGGCTGGATTAGGACCATAGAATGTAGTCAGAAAAAGCTACCTATATATGCAGCATTATTGCTGCATACCACAAAGGGTTCACTACTTCACAACATTTAAACAACACAATTGAAGCACAGTGGCAACTAATTGAAGCAAAAGGGGTGAACAGAGAGAGAGAGAGAGAGAGAGAGATAAAGAGAGAGATAAAGAGAGAGAGAGAGAGAAGGGGATGCAAAGAGGAATAATACAATATGTTTTGCAGGGCATGTGGGATCATCTGTATGGTGTGCTACTCTTATTTATTAAATCATCAGTAATCTGTCATGATCTATACAATAACATGCTTGCTATAGGGAAACTATGGGACAAGAGAGTGCTACAAACATCAAGACTTAAGCAGGATAAGGTTGTCTTACTAACTTTCCCTGTTGCTGTTGTTATTGCAACGGTTGGACAAAAGACGTCCTGCTGCACTCTTCAAATAGTAAGTTAATGAAATGTTATATGGAGAAAAATACGGACATTTGAAGTTAAATATGTGAAAGTAGTATGAAATGTTAAGAATTAATACCTTAACCTACAGCTGTAATTGAATGCATGACACTAGGCAAAAACATCAGTCTGCAAATAGGGTAATTATCTCAGCAAGCCACATAAGGACTCCTATTTTCTCACATCCATCAGCCTAAGAAATGCTACATTAAATGTTTCACAGTACTGACTTTGGTCTGCTTTTACTCTGTATTCTCACAGTTTAATGGATATAAGTAAATTTGTGTGAAAGCAGTGAGACTATTGCAAATTAAACTGAAATTGTTAGCTTTTGCAATAACAAGTTAAACAGTGTTCATCATGGCTCAGCACTGCTATGCCAACCTCCGCTCAAATACTGATGACATAATGTGAGTGCTCCTCCATGGGCCATTTCTGGCCATCTTTGTGTTGCGTGAATCTATTATATGACCAGATTAAACATGGGAAAAAGGGGTAAACTGGACAGTGGTGTAAACGAAACTGACAAGCACAGGGTAGGACAAAGGGGAAAGAATACAGGAATATGCAGGAGAGTGGTAGGAGAGCACCATAGCTATGCACTGCTTCACAACTTAAACGAACAACTGTGGACACAATTTCTTGACTTTGAAAAGCCACCAGTAATGGTTACACCAACAGAATAAGGTATGGGCAATTTGGACCAAAGCAAGAGTGTCAAGATGAAATGTAGGCAAAGAGACATTCAATGTATAAGGGTTTTTTTTGTTTTTTTTTGGGAACAGATGCTCATTTTTTTATTTTTCTGGGGTGGAGAGAGAGGAATGTTGGGAAAGGTGCTTAGGAATGAAAGAGTCATAGGTTGATAGGTTCATAGACTAGTACTAGACTAACTGCCTTTGTGGGCCATTTTCAGCCTAGGCAATTCAATTACCCCATGTAAGATTCAAAGCCTGCACCTTGTGTCTGTAAGGTAAACATGTTAACCATTATGCCAACCTCCCACCATAAGGAAGGAATGGTAGGTTAGGAAGCATGCACAGACATACAGGATATGTAAGACAGCCAAGGATGGTGATGGAAACAAAAGGTTGTGGGACACCATAATTGGGGATAGGTAGGGGAATGGGAAGTGCACCCATGTCCAGCTTGTGAACAATGAAAATCTGGTCTGGGCCTCGCATTCAGAACTGTCATCACTGTCTCCTGCAGCAGTTACTTGGCCAGTGCCAGATGTGGCATCATCTTTGCAATCTGATGCAGGAAATTTACAAAAGTGCCACAATGTGCATCAATGCCTTTCTCCATGATATCATCCATAAGCCCTGTCAGCTCCTGCCAGCTGACAAAATCTGCATCTTCACTGTTACTGCTGCTGTGGGGTACCACTACACCAGCAGCTGGGGCAGAGCTACCTAATGAATTTGGAGCAGGTAGAGCAGGGGTTGTGGAGGCAACACTGTCATGTTCTGAACCCAAAGTGCTGGATGTCTGTGCTGCCATCTGTGGAGGTATAGCAGGTCAAGTTGCAGTGGTAGGTCTAATTTTCTGTACTGTTGGTCCTTTATTTTTCATCAGCAACATATGTAAAGAGCAGATTGTTATTAAATTATGCCCCCCCCCAAAGATATAAAACAGAAAGATTACATGGAGAATACCAAAAAAATAGATAATTAGATAAATGGCATGTCACAGTACTGCATTTTTTCAATAAACATATTTAGCAATACATAAACAATTATAATAATTTACTATTGTACATCTTTGCCACATCCACATATGCTGAATAGGTATTAATGTGTCAAAATTAAACAAATCTCACTGCTATGAATGACAAAATGCAGCCTTTATTTCCCTATGACTGAGAGGAAATATTCATTCAAATTAAATAATTGTTATTACCATACCTGGATTCTTCCTGACATATTACTGCTGTTAATGTTTTATAAATACTTATCCAATAATAAAAAATAATTGCTGCTTCTGGGTTTTGAAACCACTCACAGTTAAGCTGCTGTTCTCATTGCCTAATACAAGCAACAAGAGTAGAGTTGCAGGCAAGGCATGCTTGCTTGAGACAGAGTTTGAGGTATGTAAGATGCTAGTGATTGAAGGAAAAACCTGAGTCATACTTACCCCATGCATGTCTGAGGTGAATTAATCTCTCCTAGTGCACCTCATAGTTTGCAACTATTTCCTCTGCAACTGTACAGTACATAAAGAAAATAAATATTTGAAAGCATAATGAGTACCCGCGTCAACTGGCTAGATCAGTAATGCCATATCATGGACAGGTTATGGGTCAGTATACTTACACGAATAAGATGTGTTCACAATCCTAAATTCAGCCTCCCATCAGCTTAGGAGGTCCTGCTTGCACCTCTTAAGGTTACTATAGTGGTGATGATCTTGTTCCCCAGCACTTGGAATGCCAGTTGTACTGGAGACAGCCTTGGCTAAGCTATTCCAAGTCTCAACCTTATACCCCTCCTTAGCAGCCTACAGCTGTATTGTTTCACAAGGAGTGCTATGAATATCCTGTACATCTCAATACTCCATCTTTGTGCTCTAAATTTAGCATCATTCTCTCTGTCAGCAGTCATGTTTGCAAATGTCAAGCTAACAGCATCTGTCTCAGCTGGCACTCAATTCAGATATCATGGGTAACTGGTCATGCACAGAGACACAATTAATTACCGACTGCATTTGCACAATTGAATGTAGATGGATTCCTTGGCAGACACACTGGCACTACTTACATGACATAGACACATTGACACTATTTAAAATATTGTTATACTTGTTGGGAATTGTAAAGTATGCAAAAATGGAAACAATTCATTAATTTGCATTGCCACAGGAGAACTGCCATTTAAGCATGGAAATAAGACATATAGTAATTTCAGATTGACTGATGTCTTTGATTTTAATTAGTCCTGTGAATGCATTCCTATGTTAAAGTCAATATTTCTGTTTTTAAATATATTTCAGATATTGCATTTGATTGAGCTGAGTAATACAGTTTGGGGTATGTAACATATCTACTTCACAAGTTATAACTTTCCTAAACATATAGTCATGATGATTATAACAAAAGTTTTGTGCTCATCTTACATATGCAAGTGAATTTTATATTACATATAATTATCATCATGTATAGGAAGTTAGATACACATTAGCTTGAGGTTATAGCTAAAACATTAATAATATGCTAAATAGAAAAGTTTACGTAGGCAAACATTACTGATATATGCTTGCAAAAAAAATGTTTAACTTTGACAGCTTAGTGTACTGTTACAGTCCAAATCTTGGCAGAAATGGGATTCTTACACCTTTTGTTAATGTACCTTTTAGCTGGATTCACACCTTTAATTAGCCAAGTTTTTTAATATAAATTTATTGCACTTACAGCTTGTGCCACAGAGTATGTAACAGGTGGAATTTCTCCACTCAGTATTTATTTATTTGACATTTGTTGACCAGGATAGTCTGACTGAGCTTTTGCCCTTTTTTAGTGTAGGCCTGGGGAGAAAAGCTTTAAAGCAAGACAGTGATTTCATAATTAGCTTAAAGAGACTAGAAAATAAAAAAAAAAAACATTAGTTAAACAATTTGAACAGAATAGCATTTGCGACTGGCCTCTTATGAGGCTGTCCAGGGTTAAAGTACCACTGGTTTATACAGATAATAATTAAAAGTTATTACACAGAGTACAAAGTGTAAATTATTCTGATATTTACAAGAGTAAAACTTAAGTGTAACTGGCACTAATGATAGGTTAAACCTAACTGCTGGTTGTAAGGACTGGTTATGCAGTTTGAGGGAATGTAATTATGACATAATTATTTTATAGGTTATGTATACTATATTCTGAAATGTATACAGTAGAGGTTGGAGAGATGAGGGGTGTAGAAGGTGTAAGGGCAAGACAGAAGATGCTGTTAGAGGTAAGGAAGCATGAGGTTAAAGGGAGAGCAAACTGAGGGAGGTGGGTTAGTGTATGTTAATAGAGAGATGAAAAAAACACTTCTAAGGGCTGGCAAGGGGGGAGTAAAGTGAAGTAGTAGTTTGAAGATTAGGGAGGTTATTTACAGTGCTGATTCCATGAATTTGTTAGGAATTATTTGAGGGCTTGTTTAAATTCTCTTGACTGGGTTATTGCACTAATGGACAGAGGAAAATTGTTCCATGCTAGTGAAGGAAAGCAGCTATAGAAGTTTTGACCAACTGATCTTTCTGGGTTATAAATTTCCAAGTGGTTTTAGTCTGAGGTTCAGAGGGTTCTGGTAGGAGTATATAAGGAGATGAGAGAGGAGATGGTGGGGCAGAATGCAAGCTTATAGAGGATGGAGTGGATGAGCAGAAGTTGAGAGAACTGGAGTTGGTTGGTGAGAGAATTCTAACCAGTTATGAACTGAGAGAGGGTAACAGTGATGACAGTTGGGGGTTTGCTTGACAGCAAATCTGGCAATTTTGTTGTAGATGGCTTTGAATTTTGATAACAGAGAATACTGTGGGTTTGTTAAGATTTGTGAGTTGTAGAGGAGACCTGGGAGAAGATAGGCATAGGCAAGAGAGAGGCGGGATTCTGTGGTTAGGAATTTTTTGTTACGGTATAGTCTCTGGTGTGTTTTTTTGATACAATGGAGCATTTAAAGGTCAAATTTAAGTTAGTCATCTATGATAACTTCAAGGAGCTTAGTGTTAGTGTCCACAGTGTTATGGAGAATGAGGGTTTGAGATGATTAAGGGATTTAGGAAGAAATACCAAAAGTTTGTTTTTGGGGGATTAAGTGTCAGTTGGTTGTTGCAGAGACAGCTTTCAAATGAAGTAAGTGAGTTTTGTGTAAGGGTGAGCAATTCTGAGAGGTTGTCAGAGATGGAGATGACTATAGAATCATCAACATATTGTATTACTGATGAGTGTGGGCAGGAAGTGTGGAGATGATTTAAAAAAATGTTGAACAATGGAAGACCAAGTTTTGATCCTTGTGGGACACCCATATTGATGGGTAGAGAGGGGGATATAGAGGAGAGCCATCTGACAGATTGCTGTTGGTTGGATAGGTAGCTTGAGAACCAAGAGATGATTGAATTAGAAGGATTGAGGTCAGAGAGTTTAGCTCAGAACTTAGGAAGAGAGACAGTGTTGAAAGCTTTAGAAAGATCAAGGAACAGGCAGGAAATTAGTTTGTTATTGTCTCCAGAAAGTGAGATTTGGTGAGTAAAGGATATGAGGGCTGTAGTGGTGCTGTGGTTTGGGCAAACGCCATCTTGGGTGGAGGTTAGAAAGTTTTCTTGGGTAAGGTCATCAAGGATTTGTTTGTGTACACATTTTTCCAGTATTTTAGAGAGGGGAGATAATATTGCTTTTGGTCAGTAGTTGGATAAGTCTGTGGCGTTACCTCCTTTATGAATGTGTATAGTAAAGAATTGCTTCCAAATTGTGGTTACCGTGGATCTTTTAATAGAATAACTGATCAGGATGATGAAGGGATAAGCTACTGGGTTTGCTACAATCTTTAAGAAGAGTGGAGGTAGGTTATCAGCTGAAAGGGAGCCTTGTTTGAGCTTCTGAAGTGTGTGTTTTATATAATTGGTAGGTATAGGTTTTAGAGAGAAAGTTTTATTTTGTTGAATGGGGATGGGGGAGTCAGAAGGGTTAGTGTATTATTGAAGGATGGAGGGGTCAGGTGGGTTTGTGGACTGAGGGGTTGTGTGAGATTACTGATAGTATCAATGAAGTAGGAGTTAAATATGGATCCAGTCTCTTGGGGAGTATTATATGGGCAGTATTGTCTGGAGTGCTGAGGAAAGTGCACAATTGCCAGGCATTTGTGTGCTACATAAAGCAGCCTAAACTAAAATTTTCACTTTTTCCTTAGGTAAAGAATCGTGTCTGCACTTTGCCATGTTGAAACCAAATGCAAATTAAAATGAAAACAACAAAAAATACATATTGTAAATATTTCCAATGTGATGTCAAACAATGCATCATGTGCCTTATTTCTCTCAATTCACTCCATTTTTTTCTTGTGCTACAGAGAATGTTCAAGTTGTACTTTCTTCACAGACTTCTTTCCAGAGCCCTGCCAGCCATGCAATGCTGCCAGGCTGGTCTGTACTACACAAGGTAGCCTAAACTGTATTTTTTTCACTTTTTTCATTAGGCAGTGAACTGGGTTTACATGCTGCCAAGTGGAGAGCAAATGCAGATTAAAAAATAAATAAATAAAAATATATTTCCTGTATAGAGAGCAGTGTGATCTTCACACAGGATTCAAACAATGACTCTTGTGCCTTATTTCGCTCAATTCATTTCATCCATACCTTGTGCCACAGAACAGCACATCTTCCAGGTGCCTTATTTGCATTAAGTACTATCCATGGCGTGGAGTGATAGGCAGTGATCCCAGCCATATTTGATTTATATAAGGTAGTCTAAACTAAATTTTTCATTTTTTTCCTTAGGCAGTAAACACTGTTTGCAGGCTGTTGAGCAAAGAACAAATGGAAAAGGCATTAGAATAAAATATATGATAGAGAAGAAAGCTGGCAATAATTTAAATGCTATCAATGGGTATATGTAAAAATGACCAGAGCAATAAGTACATTCAAGTTAAACATTTAGATTCTAAAATCTCACTGCAACATCAGAAATCTATTTTGTGGAACACATTATCAGACTTGTAATTAATGCCAATGTGAAAGTGGAAAACGCAACTGCTCACATGTTGTTAGCAATGCTGTCAATATTTGATTTTTAAACAGCACAAGGTATCACAAAATGTGATTAAATATGTTTTCAGAAAACCCTCTATAAAAGTATTAGCTAAATAGATTCAAACCACGCATCAGCTGTCATTTTTGCTCTTTGAACTAACACCTTGTGCCACAGAGAAGCTTAAGTGACAAGTGTATTTTCTTCACTGAGTACTATCCAGAGTTCTGATGGCCAAACAATGCCACTGGGCTAGTTTGCACTAGATTGAGCAGTCTAAATTTTTCACTTTTTTCCTTAAGCCATGAAAGTTCATTTCACACTGCCAAGCGGAACACCAAATGTAGAAGGCAATATTTATCAGAAGCATTCACACTCTTTTAGAAATAACCTGAAGATTCATGAAATGAATTACAGTGTATATCTAGCAATGAGCAGAGCTACTTCTGCATTACACTGATACACTCAGCCATCTCACATCTCCTTGCCATATCAGTGCTATCATGTATGTCTCAGAATATCAGGAGTTTACCTAATACCATGGGAATGGAGACAGTCACAAGGGTAATAAATGCTTTCATTGTTCACATAGTACATTCAATTAATATTGACGTGATTTTGAATGACTTATTTGTCTGTCACTTTTAGTTAATACTGACCTTAATTGAGTTTCCGACTTCAGCACATTTGTACACCAAAATGAGTGTCAAGATTTAGTATGACCTCCTTTAGTAAAATAATCTATGAACAGGATTTGAACCCTGCATCACTTGTACTGTTTCTTTAAGTTTAATACATTTACACATTATGCCACAGAGATAGGAGTCTGTCTGGTAATTTGAATTGTTCACTCATTACTGTCCAGACTGCTGACTATAGCACAACAATGCTAGTCTTGATGGCACTATTGATGGCTGTCCAAATAAAATTTGCCAGTTTTTACTTTAGACAGTGAAATGCCATTCAATGCAACTGACTGCTACCAGTGAATGGACCACAATGTCAAATATCACACAAACAATGATGTAAAAAAAAGAAAGAAAAATATGAGAATGAAATGCTTTAAATTGTACATTTCAGATGTTTCATCAACTTTATCATGCAACACGACCTCAGTGGATTTGAACCACCAAAAAATTGTTGGAAGAACCACTGACTTCCTACGTCCCTTTTTTGATCTGTTAAACATGTATCTAATTCAGCTTTGTCTCTGTCAACCTGGTTTGTCCTGATGCATTGATTTAAATACGGTTCACTAAGTAACATAATGTAAACGTACATTTATGTAAATATTATCATGTAATGTAATGTAATATATGTTCTTGTGGAGCTTTATGTAACTTATGTTCTTGTGGAGCTTTTCTCCCCGGGCCTCCACTGAAAACAGGCCATCTTGACCCAGTGGACTATCCCGGTCAACAAATGTAAATAAATAAATAAAATAATTGAAGAGCATTTCCCATATTTGCCACAGACAACGACAAGGAGAAAAGGTGTTTAGATGTGAGGGTAATGTGACAATGTATCAAGTTACATTGAATGTGTAAGATTTGCTGATAGTGTGACATTGTATCAAGTCACATTGAATGTGCAACAGAAACCAGTTATGAAAGTTATTCTTTCTCATTTGACAGTAAATGTTTGGATGACTGTGATGCTGCAAACAGTTAAGATGCCCATGTACTCACACACTATTAAACAAAGATTACAAACATTGCAGGTGTATTCTTCTCTTTCTTTAAGGTACCTCAATCCCTTATCTATGCTTTCTTAATGTTATCTGTATCTGTGTTTAAAGTATTCCCATAAATATGAACATTTCTTACTAAAGGACAATAACTGTAATCATTAGAGGCAGCATTTGAATGTTAGGAATGTTCTTGTCCTAAATCAGTTAATGTACTTTCAGACTTTTTGTTAAGTCTCTTCTCCCTCACACACTCTCAGTAGATGTACATCAAAGAGGGGAGGCTGAGAAACCCTGACTGTTCCTGCAATCAGAGCAATCATACACACATACAAAGCCATTAGCAGAGAATGCTTCTCAGTGCTTGTTCTTGCAGTGCTGAGGCATGTGCATGTAATCATGTAGCTCCTTACACCACATTCCATTCCCTACACTTTGAGCAGATTGTGATATTCAGGAGAGCTAATGATTTAACACCTCATTTGCATACTAACAGTGCTCACAGGGCTGACTCTACACCATATGTAATTGTGTCATGAATGCCCTTGTATTATACTAGGGATACTTTATGGATACAGAGAGCTTGATACTGCTAAATAAACACAATCTTCAGATAATTATTTACTTTCTACACTGCTATATTGTCAGGATATAAAGCATAACGTTTTTATTATAACACTAAAAGGTGAATTACACTGACCACTAAAAAGCATTTTTTGATCTCTGTGTTTTTTCTTTATCCCTTTCCCTTGGCATAGCCATGTCTGCATTACAAAAAGTATGCTACAGAATGCTACAAGACCTATATTTTTTATGATGTATTCACTGTTGTTTGCAAATTTAATGCAGACTAGTGTATTATAACCTTTGTAGGAAGGTCTGGTATTTTCACCTGTGTTAGCAGAAAAAAATGTTACTTTTGTGGATTTCTACCTGACTACCCTCCAAAGCAGTGGAGATGGTACTTATAATAGTTATCTGACATTTCTACTGCTACATTGTAAATTGTTATTGTTAATTATGTGATGTATTACACATTAAAATCTGTGTTATCTGCATTACAGAAATGTTACAGATTGTTGTTGATATTTGATTTAGAAACATTTTTCAAGGGAGCTGTCCTAACCTGTATACAGTCATGGGGAATATAAACTTTTATATTGTTGCATGTATGATGCACATAATTGAGTTTACAGCTACCCTGTCTGTGTATTATATATTTAATTATGTGTCTAGTTTCTGTTTTATCTCATACAGGAATATGGCACCTAAGATGAAATTTATACCCTGCAAGTCACCATACAATGATGCAGAAAGTCAGTTCATTATCCTCTCAAGATATCTGCAACAACTAGGAAAGGCCGCAGAAATAACTCACTAAAAGAATCACAGGCCTAAAGCAGATGCCCTATACCACCTTAGAAAACTCCAGCTATACTCTGTTGCATAACGTCTACTCAGAGGTGATCTCTGCTTAACATACAAGGCCATGTCAAACCCAGAGCTGTTGGACATGCTACACTTAAAGAAATACCAATCCCTCAGAGCCACATGCTCCAGGGATCTAAACCTTGTCATCACAATAAACAAAACATGCTGGAAGGATAGGTTACTGACCCAGAGACTCCCCAGACTCTGGAATAGATTGACCTTACATGTCAAGCAGAGTGCCTCTTTGGCCCTCTTCAAAAGGAACCTTGACAATTGGATGAGAGAAAGGAAATTCACCCCGGGGATCACGTCAGTCACCCTGCTAGACAGGGGTCCAGGGAAGTAAACAGTGTGGGAAGAAATAGCCAGGGAATTGTTATGGCTAGGCTTGTATAGGCCTAGGGCTGATAGCCTAGTACCAACCTATGAACCTATGAACCTATGAACCTATGAACCTATGAATTCTGGCCTTACATTGCCATGGAGATTTTCTGTTAACTCATTAACCCTGAGTACCTTCTCATGGTGCCTGTTTGCTTAAACCCGAGCGCACCATGAGAAGATACAAATTGAAAGATGTTATCCCCGAGTACCTTCCACAAGTGAGAGAAAGTGTACTGCATATTTGTAGTTCACCTGAATGTAAAACACTCTGAAATCATAACTGAATGTTTAATTTACCTTATATAGTTACAATTCAGAGCGTTTTTACATTTAGTTCACATTGAAGTTTTTAAAGAAAATCCACTTTAAAAGTTTGTGATTAAGCAAGTGGTGGTAGCCAATCGGATTCTTGCAATCCAAGCCACCACTTGGTACCAACTCAGTCAGTGTTTATCATCTCAGCCCTAAAAAATACTTTGTTTTAAAAAATTATCACTGATGTGAATGACAATACTCCCAAGATTACTGTAAAATCTGCAAAGCATTCAGTTCCTGAGGATGCTTCATTAGGCACAGTAATTGCCTTTATTAGTGTAGGAGATAAAGACAGCGGTCCTAATGGGCATGTTAGTTGCAAGATTTCAGATGGTCTCCCATTCCAGCTTAAACCTTCTCTAAATAATTACTTAAGCTTAATAACTAGTGCTCTTTTGGATCAGGAGCTGGTATCACAGTATAATGTATCAATCTGGGCCAGTGATCAGGGATTTCCAGTCAGATTAGCATATAATGGTTAAGGACTGAATTTTTTTTTTGTCTTGAGAGTGCTTTTCATTAAGTTTTATTTATTCTTAATCGAGACATATTGGGCTAGTCTTCATAGTTTTTGCCTGTGAAACCTGTCTGACTAACTAGCGACAGTAACTAGCAACATGGCGGCCGCCGATGGAAATGATTCACTTTACCCCATTGCAGCACTGATTGATGAACTGTGAAATGAGGATGTCCATGTACAACCTGATTGCTTCACTCATTTGCTGTGTCAGAAATCACTCATGAAAGCAGGGCTGTTTACTATCACAGGATAAATCTTGGCTGCAAGTTGCAGACTAAATAAGGGGGCGTGGTTGGAGTCGCTCAGCGGTCCAAATCTGGTGACAGGACTAAACTGTTAAAAGTTGAGCCTTGTGATAGTTTTAGAACTCTCAAGTATAGCTTGTGCAATGGGTCTTGCAAAGTTAACTGATGTGCTGTGGGTGTTTTGTTTCTTGACTTGTTTTGCTGCTAAAACTTATGGGTATGTTTGGAGTTAACATCACTACTAAACTACTGACGTGGTATTATTTTTTCAGTTGATATATATTGTGTAATATGTTGGAGTAATTAGGGAAGCAGATTTGGGACACGTCCTTTATTGGTAGTAGGATACTGTTGCAGTCATATAGGAAGGGAGTCACTACGAATTGCGATGCATAGAAAGAGCGACTGATGAATGTATGTATTTGCGGCAATTATGTTATTTGCTATATGTTTGGTTAGGGGAAATGGGAATAATAGCAATACTGTTTTATATTGTATGTGCACTTATGTTAGAGTGCAAGTGTACGTTCTGAGCAGAAATGCTATGCATGTGTCTCTTTGATACTCCTACTACAGTGTGCATCGTGCATTACAGCACTTGCATTCTTATTATCCAGTATGGTTAGATATAAGATCGCTGGACTTTTTGTTAATCTGCCGTCTAAATGCTGGTTAATTTCTTTTCATTTAGTTATTTTATTTGTATTTAGTTTCTGTTTGTTCACTAGGTAAGTGTACTGGCCTGTTGACCCCTTTTTAGCTACGTCTTGGACTCCCATCATGTTATAGTTTGGAAATTAACATTTGAGGTGTTTGATGGTGTAAACATCCCCCCGTAAATATGATTTTTAGAATGTAGAACTGGTTTAGTTCGATCAGATACTGCTATTGCTGTGCAGTTGTTTAAGTGGTGGTACAGGGCATTCACTTATATTTCTGCATAGGCTTTTGATTTTTCAGGGTTGCGGGAGTATTAAAATTAAATGCAATAATTTTATAGAAGGTAAATTTGCATTAGAAAAGTTCTTTAGGGTTTGAGGGTTCTGCCATTACATTTATTTTAAAGGAGACGGATTTATGATCTGATGAAAGCAGTACACTGGGGGATGCAGCACTCCCCCATGTGTGTGAGTACTATGTCAAGGATGTTTGAGCCTCTAGAGAGAGCACAGACCAGCTGTTCCAGAGCATTTGTATTGACAAAGTTCAGGAATCTCTGAGTCTGCATGTTAGTGGTCATGTATGTTGCCCAGCTTATAGAGCAGGTAGTTAAAATCACTCATGAGTAGTGTGTTGGACTGAATGGCAAGTGTTTCTATTAACTTAAGATATGTGGTGTGGTTTTCATTGTTGGGGACCTGTAGCTAGTGGTGATATGGTGGGGAATTTTGCATGTGGTCAGCTAGACATGGAGTAGTACAAGTGAGTCATCCATCTTGACCAGTCTTGCTGTGTAATTGTTTATCTGAATGGAAGCACTTCCTCCTTTCATATTTTTCTTTTCAGGGAATGGTCTGAATGTGAGATTAACATTGTAGCTTTGCACTGCCATGGTGCTTTCTGCAGCCTTGAACCACGTGTCTGTAACTGCACAGATGTCAGCATTCTTTGTGGTGAGGAGAGCTTCCATTGAGTGCAGTTTCTTGTTACGACTCCTAGCATTGAGCAGACGTATCTTCAGGTTGGTATTAGAAGAATTTCTAACTTCGGCAGGTTTGCTGGTTTGGGACTGCCTAAAAGGGTACTCTGAGTTGGCTAGTGCCTTGGCATTTATTCAAAAACCTGGAGGCTACAGGTGCAAACCATCTCGGACAAAGCAGCATGGTCTGTGGATCATGCCATCCGAGGCTGACAAATACTGGCTCCCCTTGGAATGGCACTTGTTGCTAAGCCAAGTATGTCATCAAGACTTTTGACACCACCCCCCACTCTGGAATTATAGATAAACACACTGAGCTGGGTATGGATCCCTATGTCACAAGATGGGTTGCCAACTGGCTCACTGACAGAACCCACATTGTGAAAGTAGCAGACTCCAAGTCCCACTTCAGACCAGTGACAGGTGGAGTACTACAGGGTTCAGTCCTGGGTCCTCTCCTATTTGGTATCTACTTTCCTGAAGTACAGGCTAACACAGAAGGTCTTTGGCTAATGAAGTTTGCAGATGATTGCAAACTAGGAGACATAATTGAAATTCCTAACAATGTGGACATCCTACAAAAGGGCTTCACTGAGACAGATGCCTGGTGTCAAAGCCATGGCCTCAAGCTCAATGCCAAAAAGTGCATTATCATCCCCTTTGGTAAAAATTCTGTACACATGAGCTACCACATAGGTGGTAGTCTACTTAACACCGAAGGTGTGATAAGAGACCTTGGGACACAGGTGGACAGTAGTCTCTCTTTTGGTAATCACATCACCACAGTAGTCAGTGTGTCTATGTGGCACACCTCATCATAAAAGGTTTCTCATCCAGGAAGGACGAGGTCATTGTTCCCCTCCACTCGTCACTCATTAGACCCATTATAGAGTACAATGCCCCTTTTGGTTTGTACCTCACAAGGCATCTACAACAACTAGAAAGGCAGCAGAAATACCTCACAGAGAGGATTACCAGCCTCAAACAGATGCCCTACGCAGACCTAAACCTTATTGTCACAATAAACAGAACATGCTGGAGGGATAGATTTCCTGTCCCAGAAACTTCCCATACTCTTGAACAAACTACCTGTCTATGTCAAACAAAGCTCCTCATTAGCACTCTTCAAGAAAAATATTGATGATTGGATGGGAAATAGGAAATTCACCCCAGAGATCATCTCTGTGGCTTTGCTCGACAGGGACACAAGAAAAAAAAGAATTTCCTTGGATGGTAAAAGCCAGGGTACCTTTTTGGCTAGGCTTGTATAGGGTCTAGGGCCAATAGCCTAGTACCTACCTATGAAAACTTTTTTCCAGGTTGCACAGTGAGTGCTATAGGGAAAGTAGCCATTTTGTTCTCATTCATTGTTGGAAATAGAGCAAGACTTGAAACTGATTTTTTTTTTGTCTTTTAAACTTAACAGTTGTCATGCATTAGAAGAAGGCATTGGCAACATATTTTGTAGAGAGAGGTTTATTAACTATTTGTCTTAGAGAAATGGAGTGGCAGGACCCATCATGTGAGAAATAAAATCATAGGTACTTACCAAATCATACACTCTGCCATAATAGTTAGAAGTTACTGTGGAATGGTATCTGTTCAGAAGATTGTGTAGTGAGAAGACTATGAGGCACCTGTACCTTAATTTTTTTTTGCAGAGTGATTCCTGTACTGCTTCACATAAAGTAAAACTGGCACACTTTTCTATTGTTGACTGTATATGCTTTCTGACTTTGATATGCTGGAAGTAAGCAATGTTCATAGTTGCACAACAACTACACAACAGATATGGTTTCAGTTGAGATTAAATTCCAACAAGTGTCTTATTGAGTAAGCACATATCTGGAATATGCTTCCCATACATGTCAAGCAGAGCACCTCGCGTGTTTGTATATGTGGAGGTCTGAGTCATATATTACTTGTATTATAGGTTGTGCAGATTTGCCTTGATGAGTGGCAAATGTTTCATTTTAATGCTTGTGTATACTCAGACATACTACTGAAGGGGTCATTGGGGGAATGTTTCATTCTGGTCCTTGTGCATGCTTGCACATACTACTCAAGGGGTCACGTGGCAAATGTTTCATTTTAGAGCTTGTGTATGCTGGGATATACTAATGGAGGGGCCATTAGGGAGGAATGTTTCATATGGCTGTTATGCACACTTAGGGCTGCTGACGTAGTTGTCTGAGTGAGGTAAAGGTTAGTACTTGATGACTACTACCAGCATGCAGCTACCATATATTTTGGACATTTTTCCTGGCTTTGTCAGTCCTGTGTGGAAAGTAGGTGGTAGGAGGAAGAGCTCAGTAATATCCAAGTGTTATAGTATTTCTACTGAATTATAATGAATGCCTACTCAAAAGGTTATGTGCAGCAGTTATCACCTGTGTCTGAGCATGCATAACTTTCAAGTGAATGACTGCAGCTCATTATCACGTTAACAATAAGTGCAGTTCCAGTATAGCAGTGAGTCATTATCATTTCAGGTAAAACTCTCAGCAGCTGTCACTGTTGAGTAGAGGTCATTATCACATTGATGAATGCACAAGCCAGATTTGGGTTTTTGTCTACATGGAGTCATTTCAAGCCACCCCCCCAGTTTCTTTCTATCATTTTTACAATTTGTTAGAAATACACAGTAAAGTCCTCATTGTGGTTATATGGTTCCCAGAAGAGACCAGCATGCATATAAATGTCTTGGGGAAGAGAATGGTAATTTTAGAGTTGCAGGCCTTTCAGATCTCCTTCCTCTAGGGATAATTGCTATATGAACAGACAATATTCAACCCCTCTCTCTGTCCCTCCCTGTCTTCTGCCTTTAAGATGCACCTACCTGATAGAGTTTTAAGGTGAAACAATCAAAATTTATTAGAAGTGCACAAACCAACTCGTCCCCCAGGCAAAAACCTACTATCCTATAACCTAGCTCGTCTTTGGAACTCACTACCACCATCCATTTGCACCATCTCTAACCATTATATGTTCAAAAAATCTCTTCATGTACATCTAGTGTCCCAGTGGGAATGCTCTTGCTCCCACCCCTCATAACTAATAATGGCAATTTTCATCTTCCTTTCTCTCTCATGTTTACTCCAGCAATTTTTCCTTATTATTTCCCATAACTCACATTATTATTCCCATGGTATCTGCAAATAATGTACTTGACTGCACCTATTAAGTTTATGCTTCTTACGTAATAACTACTCTGTATCACTCTGCAATATTACTTTTCATAGCCTATAATACCTCCAAGTTTCATCACTAGTCTGTATTGTTTTAAATGTTTCCTGTACTTTTGAAATTAATTGCTTATATCTTTTACATTTGTATAATTATCATTAGTAATCTACTGTATGTACCTAGTTTGTTTGTTTTTGAAGCTTTTCTCCCCAGGACTCCATTGAAAATGGGTTCATTTTGGCCCAATGGACTATCCTGATAAACCAACTGCAAATAAATAAAATAAATAAATAAATATGTCAGTGGTTTGGTACATCAGCAAACAAGGGGGAACCAACCCCCATTTACAGCAAGCTATGAGAGTTGAACTGTGGGCAATCTCCTCCAACTGCTTTTTTTAGTGATGCACATACTGGGGAACTCCAACTTTCTTGCAGACAAGTCCAGCAGAACGATACTGATGCCTCATGGGTGGTGTCTCAAGCAATCAGTGGAAAATATGATCTTCCACAAATAGGGTCAACCTTGCTGCAGTCTACTCACCTCTCCACTCAACAATAATATTTATTAGGACATGTTACTGCAAAACCTATTATTCTAACTTTGTAAGAGCAATATGTACAAATTGTCCCTAATTTTGGTCCTCTGTCCCACTATTATAGTGAATGTATGTACGTCAGGGCAAGGAGCTTTACATTAGCTCCCTCCTTTGACCCCTTATGTCCATTGCTGAAAGGACACATTTAAGTGGAAAATTCAGAGGTAAGCCAGAGTGCTGTCATTGCATGCAATCAGGAGTCATTGCTGCCACGAGCAGTCTGAGTGGGTAGCGTGCACAGGTATGGAACACTTCAGACACTCACCAGCTGAAGCTCCTATGCCTGTACTCAGCATATTAGTGGAGTGGCGGTCCTTACCCTGCCTTTTCTCTTTCCATGTGCCCTTTATGTGCCACCTTGTCAGTCATGTGTAATTTGGTGTTTTCAGGGCTGGTAAGTGATGTACCTCTGCAGCATCACCCATTGTGGGTTATTTGGTATTGTCAAGAGTTGTAGGTATGTACCACTGCATCTTCATCACCAATTATGTACCTTATTAAAAGAATAATGCCCCTGTGGATAGGAGTGAAGATTTGTATGAGCTTAGCAGGTAATGCATATGATATACATATATATGTAGTCTTCCAATACATCTCTCAAACATCAGTTTGCATTTTCTTTTCTGTGCAGGTCCGTCCACCTTCTGACACTGACATGGCTTCACGAGCAGGATAAAGACAAGTGAGACTGTGGGTATGTGGCCATTCCTGTATTCACTGGACTGCCAGTCATGCCTCCGTAAGTGAAAACCACTACAACTTGAGCTTCCCCACATCTACTGTGAAGATATACTGGATTGCAAGAAGAGGTATGCATTGGAGCAGACTCCTGCAGTTGCTGGAAGAGAAGTCTTCCATCTACCATGAGCCTGACATTCTTCTGCTGCACATTGGAGGGAATGATGTCATCATTCACCCACTCGGAAGTATACCATTTCAAATCAGAGCAATTTGTAAACACCTGCAGTCGTGGTGGCCATGTGGTCATTTTGTGTGGTCTGACATAATTCCTTGCCAGATATGGAAAACAGCAAACAGTCAAAGGGCAGCGCACAAGGCCAGATGTTTACAGAATGGGTTCATGCGTGGCTTGATGCACAGGGTCGGTGGATCTACAATCTGCCATGACAGCATCACCGCAGAAGATGTTCTCCTTTTCAGAAGGGATGGCGTTCACTTAACTGAGGAGGGCATTGCGTTGTTTTTGACTGACCTTCACAATGGTTTGAGAAGAGCTATGCAGGATTTGTAACACGCAGCTTGTGAGAAGAATGGAAAACACCCATGACCAAGTAGGACCGGTATGGTAAGTAAAACTCTGTTATGAATTGCATTGAGTAAAATGATATTTTTCTGAGTTTGGCAAATAACTGTGGGAAGGAATTGGTGAAGATGCTGAGAAAGAACAACTGTTTCAGGAGTGTGCTACCATGTACAATCGAAAATGTCAGTAACCATCCTGCAATACTTCATTTTTTATTCTTCTTTTATCAGGCGTGTGTAGAGTTTAGATGACAGGAAGGGCTTAGTAATACAGAACTTGATCCCTTAGGTCCATGGCTGAATGAACACATGTAAAGAGAAAAGGCATAGGTAAGGAAGACATTTGACACTGAAGGAGGTCGTGAGACTGTAGTGGTATCAGCTGTCTGAGTGGGTAGCCAACACAGGTATCAGACAGATCAGATAGCCTTGCATTCCACTAAAGTCCCATGCCTGCCCTGGGTTTATTAGTGGAGTGGCGGTCCTTACCTTACTTTTTTCTTTACATGTACCCATTCAGCAGTATGTTGGCTACACCAAGAATGTGTATATTTACAATGATATCTGTCTACATGGTAAAACAACTGGGTCTGAATGCTGTACACATGTACAGATATCCATTTGTTTAGGACTTAGGTTATGGAAATTACCATTTTTGTCATATTTTGGTAAATAACTTTGCAAGGCAGCTTCTGAATGTGGTAAGTAATACCTTATTTGAAGACAGTTTTCATAGTTCCAACATAGTAAAATAACTGTGCCTTTATGTTGTACACATGTACAGATATCAAAGTTTGTTTCGGACTTATGGTTATAGACATTATGAATTGTTTCATATTTTGGTAAATAACTTTGCAAGGGAGCATCTGAATACCTCACTTTGAAGACATAATTCATACCTCCCCTCCAACATGGTAAAAGAAGTATGCCTGTATTTTGTACACATGTACCGATATCAAGGTTTGTTTCGGACTTATGGTTATAGAAATTATGATTTTTTTCATATTTTGGTAAATAACTTTGCAAGGGAGCATCTGAATGTGCTAAGTAATACCTCATTTTAAAGACATAATTCATACTTCCAACATGGTAAACTAATTTTGCCTGTATGTTGTACACATGTACAGATATCAAAGTGTGTTTCAGATTTATGGTTATAGACATTATGATTTTTTTTAATATTTTGGTAAATACCTTTGCAAGGGAGCATCAGAATGTGGTAAGTAATACCTCATTTTGAAGACAGTTTTCATAGCTCCATCATGGTAAAATAACTGTGCTTTTAGGTTGTACACATGTACAGATATCAAAGTTTGTTTCGGACTTATGGTTATGGAAATTATGATCTTGTTCATATTTTGGTAAATAACTTTGCAAGGGAGCATATCAATGTGCTATGTAATACCTCATTTTGAAGACATAATTCATAGTTACAACATGATAAAAGAATTGTGCCTGTATGTTGTACACATATGCAGATATAACAGTTTGCTTTGTAGTTAGGTTATGGAAATTGTGATTTTGTTCATATTTTGGTAAATAACTTTGGAAGGGAGCATGTCAGTGTGCCAAGTAATACCTCATTTTGAAGACAGTGTTACTCCTTACAGCATGGTAAAATAACTGTGTCTGTGCACTGTACACATGTACAGATATCATAGTTTGTTTAGTCTTGTAGGATTATGAAAATTATACATTTCCAATACTTCTCATTATTATGCCCATATCTTTGCAAGGGAGCATGGTGATGACACAAATGATGCATCATTTTGAAGCTGACATTGAGGCACACAGCTTCTACACGGATACGTAGGCTCTGTCTGTTAAAGGTGATGAGATATTATGCTTTGTTTATTTATCAATTATGAGAAATATTATATTAATCATATTTCTGTGAATATCTCCATAAAGGTGTATTGCACAGTAATAGTTTAGGTATAATTTTAAAGCTGACATTCATACTAACAAATTAAATACAAACTGTATGGGTCTACATGGTACATTGACCAATATATTGGGCTTTGCTTTTCCAAAAAGGTAAAAAATATGCACAATATCAACATTCTTTGCCAAATATTTAATAATGACTTTGAAATGCACTATCAACATTTACACTGTTGGAAAGAAAGGTCAGTGTCTGCTGAACAACTTTCACGTTTACATTTTTAGTCTAGCTCTTATAGTTAAAAGAGTTATGAACATTTATTTTCTGTATGGTATTACAAATGGATTTTCTCAAAATAAGCTCAGGCTGCACTGTTGTTCCTATGGTGGAATTAAACAGGCAGGTTTTTCTGAGCTGCTCCGGAGTGAATGAGTTAAGGAGAAGAAGAGGTCACCAATCTGCCCAAGACAGGATATGGCAGAAAGGGGTCGATGGTATCAATGCTATCATGGGACATGGAAGAAGTTACTCCCAGATAAGACACAGGGCATGTAATATGATAACCTCTGCCCATTTTAGGTTGGTTCCAATTGCCCAGGAACAGGTGGTCAGGGCCATGGATGTAGCAATGTGATTCCGGGCAGAGGTGGTTCTCATGGTCAGGGGTGTTGATGCTGAACTGACTTTTTTAACATGCACCTGCCCAACATGCTGTGACATAATGCTAGCACAGTGCTTGATTGTGTTCATGCAGACACACACACACACACACACACACACACACACACACACACACACACACACACACACACACACACACACACACTGAAAACAAACAAAAAAAAATCACTTGACTATACTAAAAACACACACATGCAAAGTATGTAAATGCAACTGTTGTATGCTCTACATCTGTTGTTACTGGCCCTGAACACTGTATACTCTGACAGATAAATATGCATCTTACTTGCACACACTCACTTTTTTGGTGTCAGCCTTGCCATCCTACCACACCCTCAACCCACCTTGTTCAGTGATAAAGACTGTGCCCTGCCCTTTGCCATATCTTTGTGACTTAGGGTTGTATATATACCTGATGCACACAGTGGATAGCTAATGGTTGCTTATTCACATGCTTTCACTTAAAAATATGTATTGTAGAAGAAAAGTTGTTGATTTCTAGTTCCTACTTATTTGTGTATGATTGCTTCTATAATTGTTGTACCTTATTGCATTTCAGCTGGTATTATCATCAAAGCAATGGAAGCATTACTTTTGTGTCTTGGTATAGTTGTGCAGATGAGGTTATAATTAAAATGTTCTGTGTTTCATAGACAGTGGTTAATGGAAATGCTTGATGCACACTATTGTTTCTAATATGTAACTGTACATTGCAGAAATCTGACAGAGGAGGTATTATTGACATAACTGTACATCTCAGGCAAATGCTCTGCTTAGGGGCATATACATATTTGCATATGAGAGTAAACAGTTATATAACCTTGTCTTTATTTTTTTACATTTTCCACAGCTAACTTGTCATAATTGCAGATACAGATTGTGTCCTTGTGGGTTTCCCTGTCTGATGCTATCAGAACACAGCCATTACATGGTAAGTAAAGGTTATGGAGTCTGATGTGCAATGATTTTGCTATTTGTATGTGCCTGGGATCTTAGGCTTTGACCTGTGTAGTGACTCTCTGTGCTATCCTTTGCCTGTTAGCCAAAACAAGGGCATAATGTGCCTGCCTCCATCTGTCAGTACCATCTGCAGCTGGTGGTTCTCCCTCAGACTCCTCATCTGTACCTGCTGCTGTTAGCCCTGCCTGTGTTCTCTGAATTTGTGGTACTGCCCCCCACTGTCCTTGTTGAACCTGTTTCCTGTGAATCATATTGTATAACATGGCACAGACTGTAAGTATTTCAGCAGAAGTGCCTGGATAATACTGCAGTAAACCTTCTGTTGTGTCTATACATCAGAACTTTCATTCATGCAAACCAAACACATGTTCTATGATAGTCCTTGTTTGAGCATGGGCCTCGTTGTATCCTTGCTCAGTGAGGTTGTGTTAATTTCTCATGGATGTTATGAACAAGGCTCCAGTGCATAACCTGCATCCTCCACTAGATGCCCTTGAAGAATGTCACCTGTAGAAAACCTGATGTACAGCTCACAATTGTACCATATGATTGAGTTGTGGAAACTGGGTTACCTGCACAAGCATTGTAGATGGTCCCTTGGGCAATACAGACAACCTGACAGTTTATACACTGGAAACCTTTCCTGTTGATGTTCCTCTTTCACCATTTCCAGGTGGGGCTTTTATTTCTATGTGTGTGCAATCACTGGCCCACAACACCTTGGGGAAGTGTGCTACTAGGTATAATTCATGCATGGCTCTTGTTCTGTCCTATGGGGTGTGTGGGAAACAGATGTGATCTCTTGCATGTATTAGCATTGCATTTAAAAATCTGATGTAATAATATTCTAGAGGCTGATGCTTGTGATACCCCTAATATATACTTGTGCGTCTCTGGAAAGTACCAGTAACTAGTATATGTAATGCTAAACATATCTTTGTTTCCACTGGGATGAGTTCTCAATGATTTCTCTGGGGACAGTGGTGGGGATGACAGACGTTGCATATTTCTTCCACTGTTTCCCTGTCCACAGTGCATCTGTCAGCAATTTCTGTGTTATGCAGTTTATAATATGTCAAATGCAGTCTAAGCACCCTTCTTCTTCTTGCCCAAGATCTGGAAGTAGCAACAGCACCCTGATTTAAAGCTATTTGCATACACAACATAATAATAGCAGTAGCAATCCCTAGCATTTTTTTTCTAAGTGTAAGCTTGCCTGCATTCCAAACAGTTTTGGTGTACAGGGCAAAAGCCTACACTGAGTGTACATGATTGCTTTATAGCTTCTTGAACAGATCTGCCATGTTGGATTGGTTAATTAGCATGTACTTCAACTCTTTATGCTGTCATTAACATATCCCACCATTTATCAATGTTTAGCATCTCTACACATTATGTTGAGTGGTTTTAATGAATATAGCACTCCAACACAATAGATACACTTCAGGTATCTGTTAATGAATCTGGCCCATTGACTTTATTAAACCTTTACTCCTCCCTCATACTGGAATAGTTTATAAAATTACTAGTTTTTTTGTGGAGCTTTTCTCCCTGGACCTCCCTGAAAAGGGGCTTAGTGCATGTTCAGTCTATGCTGGTAAACAAATAATAATAAATGATAAATTGTATGGCAAAAGAATTGATATACATGGAGAAATTAGCCTGGCAGTAATGCTGACTATTCCTTATTGACTGTCATTGCATATTTTCTAAAGATGTGAATGATGTAAAATAAGATATCGTGTTTCCTTGTCCATGTTCGTTATTAGATTGATGATTGAGATGAGTGACATGGCAGCAATAAAATTAGGGTGCACCAGACCCCGAAGTTAAACAATTCTGTCTCCTTGTATTATCCGCCTTTAAAAAGTCATAAGATAGTAGCTGATAACCTACCATGTGCATGCAGTTATTTTGTAGTCTCATTGTAGTACAGTTATGGAGCAGTTGCCGATAGGTAGTTCTCTGGGATGCTATGAGGTCAGGCCAAACTCAATGAAAGCAGAATTAGACTCATTCATGTTTTTTATAAATAAAGTGTTCTCAGATACAATTTAAATCAAGGCTTTGGTTTCTAAAACAAATGCAAAAGACACCTCTATACTGGTGGCTAAAACTAACTTCTTGTAATCTACTACCTCTGTGTATAATGTAACTTTACAGGAGTCTCGGTTAAAATTTGTGCAACAAGAGACATGGATTAAGTACCTGAAACAGAAACTGGATAACATTCAGAATTGGCATCAGCAAAGTAATTTAAAACTTGTAGGACTACCTGAAAAATAGAGGGGAACAATGTCTATCAATTTCTTAAGAAGCAGACTTCCTGTCATCATCATTGCCAAGTTAATGTACAGTACTATGTGACTTCCTTCAGAGAATGGTGGCCTACCAAAACAAATTTCAATTCCTTTCCAGTGTGAATAAGAAGGACTTACTCTTAAATGCAGAAGATGGAAAGAAATTTACATTGATCTGCCACAAGGTAAAAACTTTACAGGATTTCTTCAGGAAGCTGATGAACTGCAGAATGATATTTAGACATTTAAGGAAGTGCATTCCTTATACTGTAGAAACATTTTTCCGACATACATCAGATTCCAGCCACACTGGTAATCAAGGGGAAATGTAACAATTCTATTTTCCAGCAACAGATCCTGCTCTCTGGTTTCTACATGCCCAAATGCCATGTAACGAGCACTCCGTACCCAGAAAATTCAAGTGGAGCACCCAGTACAGTGCTGGGTAAACAGTGGGCGGGCCAGGACTTAGCTCTGCACCATTCCAAAAGGACCAAGAATCCAGGAAAATTTTATGAGATACCCTAAGAAAACGGGTGCCATCTCCTTCCATTCTGTGCAATACAGACATGTTTCCAAAGGACATTGTAAGCGCAGCAAAAATCCAGCCCATGGAAGTTCTCCAGAATTTCACCTCAGTTATTTACAATATCTACAGCAAATGCCTTTGAGCTGCAAGAATACATGGAAGAGAATTCTCTAAGTAGCCCTACAGACCAGAAGATAAACTGGCTTATTGATGAGAAAAACAATAATAGATCCAATAAAAAGAAATCAATGCACTTATTCTTTATAGGCAAGGCTGGATAAGAGACACTAGAGCCAAAGAAAACCACGGGACAGAAAAAAATAAGAAAAGGCTTGTGACTATGGGAAAAGTGTTTGTGTGTGTTTAATGCTAACAGGAGTGACATTTCTCCACAGTCAGGTGACAAGTGGTTGGAGTTAGGTGACTGGGAGCATAATAAATACCAGTTATGTATTGCTTGAGCAGCTGTGTTCATTGAATTTCATGCTGCATGGTAGAAGCAGTATAAGCATGAATAGACTATCTCATTATATGATAGCTGTGTGCAGGTCCTAATTCAACACAATTTCAATTTTTAACCACATTTTATTGACTTTTCAACAATGAACATAATTATAGGAATGGACAATACAGATAAACCATGAATAGAATGTTCAAACTTACAAAGTCTCAAATATATTTATACAAGTTATAACCATATACACTACACAGTCCTATTTAGATAAAAAGTAGAATAATTCAAACACAGATAACTCTTCAGGGCATATATAATCAGTGTACTGAGTATCTATAACTGCCTAAAAATGTTGCCAATGCAGTGCAAGACTGAGGGTGGTGTCACTACTATTAATTAATACACAGTATATCCCAAGTGCTAATAAAGAAGGCTGTCCAAATACCTTAGGGAAGGAGCTGCTTTTTGCTTCCGCAATTTAGCCTCTAGTATTTTAACCACACTAGGCAAGATACAAAAATGTGGTTTAACACCAATGATCCAAAATTCACAGTCTAACAAAGGGGTAAGTCCAAAATGCCAGCTGATTTCTCAGCTATATGGTTCCACTGTGTTGTAATTAAGGGGCACCCCCAAAACATATGCCTGTTATACACTTCTTGTCTGTAACTCCAATTTTTGCTATTAACCTTCAAGCCCATCTTTAACTGTCTTTATTGGGTATTGTATTAACTAACTAGATGTCGTAGGTTTTGATATTTAGGCAATCTACTTAGCTTCCTTAAGACATCCTAAGCTTTTTCAAGTGCTGAAAAGTAATGTCAGTATATTCTTGCTTCTTCCAGTGAATGTAAATCAAGTGCCCCAAACCACCATTTTAATACTGCATAGATCCCTATAAATTAGCTAAATGCTGCCTTTAGAAACCCTACTCCATTTTCTGCATGGAAGGACTTTTCCAGCTCTTTCAGAGGCAGCAATGTTCTTGGCCCACATCTGCCCAATCTGCCAGTAAATAAACCATTTACTTGACCCTACTTGAAATGTTAAATTAAGGGCAGACATGGTCTTTGGGGAGAGGAATCATAGTTCCTAAGGTCTGATTCCACTCTAAAATCCCCTTAGTTGCCCAATGATGTATTGTCTCTTTGTTCAATGCACTCCTTATTTCAGGGTGATGCCATATAATACCTGTGGGGCCCCTCCCCCATTGGAGCCCACAAGTCTATATGCTTTCACAAAAAACTAGTACACTCATTCCTGAGGTATGCTAAAGAGATAGGCGCTCATGAGATTTTCTAAATTTTGAACTTCTAACAAATCCTTTTTGCTTTATGGAGGAGGACACTATGCTGAGAGACAAGCTACCAGATGAGGCATACCAATTCCCCAAATAATTTAAGTAGATATGCAGTGGAGATTGTTACACTCTGCCCTTTATCCCCAACACAGTAAGAGCAATAAGGTTTTGAATTTGAGATAATATGGGTGGCATGGAAGAATAAGTAAATTCCTAATCAATCAAAGAGCATGTAAGAGGATCAGATTAGAGTCTGTTCTCCCCAGCAAAGTCTGAAATTTGCCAACCATAGGCATGAGTTAAAGAAGCATTTTCATGAGCTCCAGTAGACTAGATTTAATTCTAACCCTTCGAGTGGCCTTAATTATTAAACCCAACTATTTCTCATTTTCCTTCAGTGGGATGGATTTATAAATAAACATGCTTTTGTGTCATTGTGCCATATGATAGGAGATTTGCTGAAGTTACATTGTAAACAAGAAGGCATTCCAATAGGTGGAAAGCTTCCAGTACCTTATCCAAGACAGAGACCAGTTATAGTTCAGCACAATGCAGTCATAAGCAAACATCAAAACATCCCTGGTAGAGATTTCTCCTCAAGTATAGATCTCACTTGATAGGTTAGTGCATTTAAGACCAGTGAAAGATATTTGGTGATAAAGGGCATCTCTGCCTCATACATCTGCCTACTGGACAAGTCTCCAGTAATGAAAATTCCAAAGGATAATTCAGAATAAAGAGGATAAACCCAGTTAGTACTATGATCCACTCCCTCTCTACCTCTGACTAAGCATGTTTAAACCTCAGAAATCAAGTATGCTATGTAAAGCTCTAACCTTTTAGCTAAAAGTTTTGCAAAGATCCTTGGGTCTAGATTAATGAGGGAAATGTGACAGAAGTCACCCAAAGAAAATCCGTATTTCACTTTTTAGGAACTCAAAGTATATAACATAATATTATACGTTGGATTACCTTATAGTTCATTAAATTTAATAATAGGGTTTATATTTCCTATATTACACATGCCCATGGATGAGTAGATAAATACACTTTTTGATATCCATGTTGTATATATATTTTTTATTACTTTATATCATATTTTACATTTTATAGTAAGGGTATGATTTAGTTTGTTATAATGGTTTTTTGAGATTTGGTATTTGATCCAATATATTTTTTCTGGTATACAATCATGCACACTCTTTTTGGGGTGACATATCTCTATCATCAGATGTAGGTCAAGAGCTGTCCCCTTGAGTGTTGCAATATTGTTATATAGGATCAGTTGCGAATTTTAAAGGAAGTATTATGGGGATCTTTTTGAGTAAGTACCCTAAACATTGTTGTTTACATAGGTATGTACTTATATATATTTTTACATCAAGGATATATTTTATATATGCTGTCTATGTGGATATGTTTTTGTTACATGCTTCGTTCTATGTTTACATATATATCTATATTAATATATTCTCTATACATGTTGTGTAGCACATTACTACGTAAACTAAGGTGAATACATAGAACTTTTGGTAATTTTTCAGACATATAACATATTTTGTGTTTTATGACTGAATAGGTATTAGTAAGGATTTTGTGTTTAATTATTGTATTAACAAGCATTCTGCAATATGATTTTTCTCATTGCGTATGAAATTAAATGAGGTATGCAGAAACATTCAGGTGTTGTCTTTAGCACACCATCAGAGAATTAACACATGTGCTTGTAGTGACCTCGGCTTCATTTCTACATAATTTCTCTATGTTTATTTAGTGAAGCATGTATGCAAGTCCTAAAATCCAGGAATAGGGATGATGTATCTATGTATGCCTTAAAACATGGTGTCTAGTATCCGTAAGAAGTATGCGTATAAACGCTGGATCTTTATTAAATTTCCTTAGCCGATGGACTTAAGTGTCTTGCATTAGGACCGTGGGGACAACCTTTTAGATCAGGAGGTATTCCTTACTGAGCACCTAGACATGTGATGCTAACAGCAAATAGGATGATGTTTAACTTGCAACAGCAAACAGTTTGTAGATGCTTTTTTGGTGGAGCTTTTTCCCGTTGATGGAATTGTGTCTAAGCATTTGTTTTATATAGAACTCCTTACAATCAAGGTAGGGGATCTAAGTATATATATATAACTTAAGAGATAAGGAACATTACGACAATATTTTGTGGAATGAATCTCTAGCATGTAAGGGAAGTGTTCATATTCCGAATGCTATACGCTCTGGTGTTTACGCCTTTATTTAGCAATTTCACTAATGATGCATCTTTGTATTATGACCTTTTATATGCATTCTTTTTGTCTGAAGCTCGTAGGGTTTTGCTTTATTAGAAAACTCTAATAACGTCTTGAAATGTTTTATGATGAACGTGAACATTGAATGATAAAGAAAGAATCGTATTGGTTTTAAACTGCATTTGAATGTCATGATGGCTTTAATTTGCCAAGAGGCAATTAAGGCTTGTTTTAAGTTAATGAGCCCGCCAAAAGTTGTGTAGTATAAGTAATTTGGAATTATTTTATGTTATTGTATCTGAAGAAGCATAGTTTAACTATGCGAAAGCGCTCATTCTGTGTTCCCAATAAATGATTTTTTACATTTTTATCGTGGATATCTTCAGTTTGTATTGTGATTGATTTGGAACTACTCTACAGAAGGTATTTGTTCGTGGTGACTGTTCTCATTCTTTGGACTTCATCACTTTTTAGGAACTACCATAATATTTAATTTGTTATGATATGCTAACAATTTTTTGCAGGATCTTCAGAGATAAAAAAAACATGTCTAGAATGCGGACTGTACCACGTCTTGACCACTTATAGAACTCTACAGGAAAGCCATCCATGTCAGAGCTATATTAGATTTTAAGTGGGAGATCACATTGGTTATCTGCAAGGATGAGCTAGGTTTATCTAATGATCCAGTCTCTTCATAAGTAAGTGAGTTTTTGCTGCAAGAAAGTCACAGCTATCTACACCATCCTTTGGGATTGAGCTATATAGAAAGCAGTAGACATTTTCAAAGACTCCTCTAAGGTCACTCTCTGCTCTAATAAGCTGAACATATTCAGACTTGACAGAAGATACAGAAGCTCTAATTATTCTCTGCTTAAACAAGTAGGGACTGCATCTCAGACAACCCTCTCTCTAAAACCACAAAACTACCATTTTCTAAGCAGTTTTGCCTCAGCCTGAATGATTGAATTGATTCTAACACAGAGGGCTGCTTACTTTTCCCTAAGGAGGCACTGCTCTTCCTTATGTACTATCCTACTTTGTATGTTGTTCACTTCTCTATGGAGCAATTCTAAGGGTATGGCCACATTACTTCTCTAAAACCCTCTTTAAACCCTCTATTTCTGCAATGCCACCTCATATTGCTGTTTTACATCCTTCCCACTTGGTAATCTTACATTTGGCAGCAAGAGCTAGATTTCTGTGCAAAAGATCTCCAATAATAGTTTTGAGTTTAGCCAATTAGTACAAGACTGCCACCAAAAATGATCTCACTTCCATGACCTGAACTTTTATTCTTTTGAATCTTGCTTGATCAAAACAGTAATCAGTGCTTGGTCAGATAGGTGGATATCTTGGATATAAGGTGTATACACTTCATGCCTATAATACTGAGGTACCACCATTAGGTCAGTTCTGATACCTTGCTCAGTCAGATCTCTAGAGAAGGGTGGATCTTATACATCAGGATGATATTCACACCAACTGTCTACCCAATTGGCTTTGGACATCCAGGATTTAAAAATTGCCTGACTCTGTTTGTGATATTCATGCTTCCAGTGCATCCTATCTAGTTGCTGTTTGATAACCAAGTTGAAATCTTCCTCCAGAATACCAAATGTTGATAAGATGCCTTCATTATGACAGACTTTACGAAACTTTGCATAGGACACCTCATCATCTGCATTGGGTGCATGCATGTTGCCAATAGCGCAGGATTTATTGAATGCACCAACCCAAAATAGCCATCTCCCCTTTCCACTTTTTTAGACATGGGCGATCACTACTGTCATGGAACTGTGGAACATTAGTAGGACCTATCTCTTCCTTCTTCCAGGCTTGTGTTCAGCAATCACTAAGTTATAATTTTTAGAACAGCAGTTGGATGCTCCTCTTACTTTTATTTTTGTCTCCTGTAGGCAACTATCTATGCCATCTCCCTCCTAAAGTGTTGAAGTATTCTCACTCCCCAAATTGGGTGGGAGTTTCCCCACATTCCATAAGAAGAGTTTTACATCTGCTGCAGAGGATGCAGTTAACAAAGACTGTGTGGGCTACCATCCTAAGTAATTGTGCATGCTTGGATTGTTGTCTTCCCTTTCAAAATGGTCTGGAGTCATCCACTGGACTGGAATCATTAGGATTTCTTGGGAATGCAAGCTACCTACCCCCAGTATGGAAGCTTCTAGTGATTGTAAGAACTTCCAGTGGCTGTAAGAAGAAAAAGTGGACCATGCCTGGATCCAGACTAGTCCTCCTTTTGCCCGTTCCAGGTAGAAAAGCATTCCATCATATAGATTCCAAACATTAAGTTGTATGAAACAATCAAAGAACTGCTATTCTATACAGAACTACACCAGTATCAATATTGAACTATTTAGTGAAGCAACAAGTATTATCATCATCATCCAATAAGATATATAATTAGACAAAATCCTTTAATATTCAGTGAAATAGCCAATAATAAACATGTCAAATAGCCAATAATAAATATGTCTGTCATAAGTGCCCAACAACCTCACAGCATTGTCAAAAGCTATCTGTTCTACAGGGAAAAGTATGGTGTAAAAGGTAACACCAGTGTAAGGGAAGAGATTAATATGGGTAGGATGACTTTTACCTCCCACATAAGGATAGTACAGTGCAGCACAGCATTCCAGCTTAGGGTATCTAAAACGATTAACAGAAATATGGTTTAATACAAGTAATGGATCAAAAAAGAGTTAAGGCATAAAAGTCAGTCAACAACACCAACAGATGAGACACAAAAAGCAAAATGAAGGCGAAATGAAAGAAAATAAAGTATCCTCACCTACAGTCATGTACCTTATAGGACTAATCAGGCTATATGTAGGGGATATACTTCTCTGAGTTGCAGGCCAAAACCAGTGGGCTATGGCTGACAAAGTTTGCAGATGATTGCAAGCTGTACGCGGTCATTAATTCCCCAAGTGATGTGGACATCCTCCAAGAAGGTCTTACCTAAACAAATGACTGGTGCCAGAAACATGGCCTCAAGCTGAATGCCAAAAAATGCATCATCATCCCCTTTGGGGAGAGTGATGTCCCCACATATTATCACATTAATAGCAATGTCCTAAACACACAAGCAGTCATGAGGGATTTGGGCACTCAGGTTGATAGTAACCTGACTTTTGACCACCATGTTGCTTCCATTGTATGGAACGCTTTCTATATGGTGTACCTCATAAGTAAGGGTATCTCATCCAGGGACAGGGAGGTCATAACATCCCTGTATTCTTCCCTTATAAGGCCAATTATTGAGTACAACACCCCCTTTGGCATGTAACTCACAAAACACATGCAACAGCTGAAGACACCACAGAGGTTCCACACTAGAATAATCCAGGGCCTCAAACATCTGCCCTACACAGATAGGCTAAAAGCCCTATCCCTCTACTCAGTTTCATACAGACTCCTCAGACGTGACCTCTGTCTGGCATACAAAGCAATCTCAGACTCCAACTTGATGGGACTGCTACATATCTGCAAGTCAAACTCCACTCGAGTAATCCGCACATGCTACCTCAACCTGGTCTGTGACATCAATAGGACTTGTTGGTTGGACAGATTTGTGTCTCAGAGACTCCCCCATCTGTGGAATAGACTCCCTCTCCACATCAAGCAGAGTACCTCATTATTGCTTTTTAAGTGCAACCTGGATAACTGGATGGGGAACAGAAAATACATCCCTGAGATTCCACCTGTGTCCCTGCTGGGCAAGAGCTTTGGGTACTGACTTGTCTAAACATGGGCTAAAGTATTGGCTAGGCTTATAAGGGCCTCAGGGCCAATAGCCTAATAACTTCCTATGATCCTATGATCTTATAAAAAAAGATGTTCATAGGTTCATAGTTTCATAGGTTCATACTAGGCTATCTGCCCAAGGGCATTTATAAGCCTAGCCCATAGTTATTTGGCTTTTGCCACCCCTTTAGTTTGAATAAAACTATGCCTATTATTTTGCTGTGCATCTGTCAAGCAGTGAAACTGAAGTAATCCCTGGGGTATATCTGCGATCCCCCATCCATTGGTCAAGATTCCTCTTGAACAAGGCCAGCGAGATGCTCTGCCTCACATGTACCGGGATTTTGTTCCACAGCATAGGGAGTCTCTGGGTGATGAATCTGTCCCTCCAGCATGTTCTATTAATAACCGTGTCAAGGTTTAAGTCTCCCGCCCTTGTGGTTCTGAGGGATCTAGATTTTTTGAGGTGAAGCATATTCATCAAATCAGGGTTTGACATGGCCTTATATGTCAGGCACAGGTCACCTCTGAGCAAGCGGTATGAGACTGAATAGAGCTGGAGTTCTTTCAGTCGGGCAGCATAAGACATATTTTTGAGACCCTTTATCCTTTTGGTGAGGAACTTTTGGGGCCTTTCCAGCTGCTGCAGGTGTCGGGTCAGATACATTCCGAATGGGGCATTGTACTCAATCATAGGTCTAATGAGTGATGAGTACAGGAGGCCGATGACCTCCCTTGATCTAGATGTGAATCCCTTCATGATCAGGCGGGCAATGTAGAAGGTTTTCCTAACTACTTTAGCAACATGAGTGTCAAACGAAAGGCTACTGTCAACCTGGGTCCCCAGATCCCTGATGACTTCTTCTGTGCTCAGTGGATTGCCACCTATATGGTAGCTAGGGGTCCTTCTGAAGGATATCTGTGTCAGATGTGTTTTCGACTATGGCGCCCAGTTTGCAGTCATCTGCAAACTTTGTCAGCCATAACCCTCCTGTGTTTGCTTGTACTTCAGAAAAGTAGATGCCGAACAAGAGTGGACCCAGGACTGAGCCCTGTGGGACACCACTTATGACAGGCTTTGAGTCTGACATGGCTCCAGCAACTCTGACCCTGTGGGTTCTGTCACTTAGCCAGTTTGCAACCCATCTTGTGATGTATGGGTTTACATTCAAGCTGATGCGTTTTTCGATGATACCTGAGTGGGGTATTGTGTCGAAGGCCTTTGCCAGGTCAAGGTAGGCTGTATGGATTGCCTTTCCCTCATCAATGGCCTTGGTGACTGTCTCGAAAAAGTCAACCAAGTTTAAAAGGCATGATCTGCCTTTGACAAAGCCAAACTGGGTTGGATCCAAAGTCTGCAAGTTCCCTATGTCTTTATTTATGAGTTCTTTATGATCCTCTCCATGGCTTTGCAGATAAGGCTTGTCAAGCTAATGGGATGGTAATTTCCAGGGTTGGTGGAGGCACCGCCTTGTATTTTGTTAACAGCTGTATCACTAGAGGCTCTTATTTCATCATGGTAGTTCCAAATATTCAACCTTAGGGAGAAAATTTTGTTCCCAATGGCTAGTACAATAGGTGCTCCAAAATAGTATTAAATATAGAGAATTAGCATTTAGCACCTAAATCTGCCCTTTGCAAGAAATGCAATAATGGTTAGATGTAAGTAAAAGCAGTACTAAAACAGAAGTCACAATTGACCATTAAGCTGTTGAAAACAAGGTTCAGTGATTGTCTCACACGATTATTTAATTATGGTATTCAATCATCTGCAGCACATTTTCCAGCTTTTCCAGGCCCAGAACACTCCAATACCACTCACCTGCTAAGTCTGACGTCCTGGAGAAAATATCAGACCAAACCTTGTTACTGGAGGGACTTGATTTCTCAGGGGAAATGGTGAATTCCAATAATTTTCTACAACAAGGCTCATCATTGAAATGTATCTTGGTCTAGTTTAGACAATTCATTTCTCTGGGGTTTGTTGGTATGGGAAGATGTGATCAATTTTGCAGAAGTACTTGTTCCTCCTTCTTGCAATACATCTGAGGGGGCAAGGAAGTTTGATTTCTCAGCACACGTATTCACAGGACCTCTTTGCTGTATATTCAAATCTGGAGATTTGGGGGGACGTGAAGGCGGTCTTTGGCATTTTTTGTTTGCTAGTTCCAACTTCATCTCTTTGTCATTCTAATGTCTACCCCTTCTTCATCTCCTGAATTAGCTAGTTGGCATTTAATCACAGATTAAAAGACTTTATCTTCCGGCACTGAGCTCAGGAAGATTTTAAGTTCCCACTCTCTCAGCCACTAGAAGAGCCAGATAAATTATAGAAACTCTGTTCCCCAAATCAACTTATTTCTGCAAGGGAGTAAAGATTGCCTGAGCTTAAAGAGGCATTGCAAGTAATCAGACAAAAAGTGCAAAGTATATTTACTCCATCAGACACCCTTGTTAGCTTTGCTGTATTGAATGAGACAATCACATCCTTTAGTTGAATGCATGGTCATAAGGATGTGTCTACTAGCACTGTTAGCTCTGGAATTGGGAAGTGGACCTACCCTGTGAACTCTCTCTAGAGTGCAATTCAAAAATTCAGGTTCAGGTAACTGAATCACCTTTCTTTAATAGTCAATGAAAGATCTTTACTTTCAGTCAGCAATATCACAGGGCCTCCTGCTAACCTGCATATTTAACTTCCTCGACCTGTTTTCCAAATAGTATAATTTTTGGCGAGGTCTTCTTTCATTTTTTCATAAGTTAAGGCTGTGGAAGTGATCAGTCCTTGCTACATTTTCATGCCATATTTAGTGCTACAACCTTTGCTTTCAGATCTTTAATTCAGCCTGCCTGGTAAGAAGAAGATTCCAGTTCTGAAGTTAGCAGGGACAAAGAGCAGAAGTAGCTTTTTGTCCATTGAGTCTGCTCTTAAGCAGGTTACCACTTCCTGTCTGTCACATTCTTATGTTACATGAAAGTCAGTCACGAGTCACACACACCGGAGACATAAATATCAGAAAAAGAATAATTCTAAGGCTGAAGAAAGCAAAAGAAAACACAACTAAGTCCACATCTTCTTTGAGCTAGCCATGGGTCCCCCGAACACAGTTACATATGTTAAAACTTATGTCAGTAGATAAAAGTGTTTCATTAAACATTCATGGTTTTCACAGTTAAATGTAATTCCATCCAGAAATGGTTACAAAAATTACAATGTCATATTTTATTTTTAGAAAAAGTAAAAATGGCCAGGAGAAATTCAAATTGTATAAAATCATTTTTAAAGGGACTGGCAATGAAAAGCCTTTCTTCATCCTCTAAGTCAGGAGTGGCTGATTTTTGTCAGTCATACTCTGAGATGGGAAAAATGTGTAAGAATGCTGACATGAAGGCTATGTGGGCTCTCCTTTTTATCTGAAGAAGAATATGAAGGATATGCTTAGAAACTTTATATGGTCCAGGTTCAGGCTTTCTGTGTTTGATGGTAGATTTCTTTTTAGTACTAGAAGAGTTTAATAAAGGGAATACACCGGCAATCTTAGAAGGAGATTATAGCATAGCATTGGGTCCATCTTTTGAAAGATCAGATCCCGAAGTGGAAAGACATCTGAGGATCTTAACTGTGCTAAAAGCTGACTTCTACTTAGATCCTGTTTTGCATTCATTTTACCCATTAGTGGCCAGAGTAGTAGATGGCCACTTTTTTGTGTCTGGAGATCTAATGCTGTCAATACCTGTTGTTAATACTATAGAATGTCTACTAACTGACTGTAGTGGGCTTCTGCTGTTGCTCCAACTTAACGGTAATGTAACCCCAGAAAATCAAGTCATTGAGAGTAGACCGATTTGTCCCAGAGAACTTATTCTCGAGAGAATTTACTATGCAAGAAGTAAAGAATTATGTTACTAGTAACCCTATACGTACCCTGTCTTCCCCCGTCCCTACCAAGTGTGGTGTGAACCCTTTAAAATTTACATGAAGTATCTTCTATGAGAAAACAGTTATTACACAAAAATGTATAAGAAGAACTCTCAGCTGGAGACTTAGGTGGGAATCCTTTATGATAAGTGCAAGGGCTTGTTTAAATGCAATTAATGTAAAAGGCAGTACAACAACAAATGTAGGGCCCTTGCTGATCAAATCTTACTACATTTTAAGAGAGAACCATTATACGTCTGGGTCATGGGTGACAGGCCGGGAAAGTTATTAATGTTTATGACAAAATGCAGCTAGTGAGTATAAAGATATCATTTAAAGGGGGCAAACTGCTTTCTATTCCCCAGGCAGTGAACAATGTGTTCTCACACTTTTAGTCGTCATTGTACACCTCCCCCTCCATGGATGAGGTTAATTCAGCTTATAGGATGCCAGTAAGATTCAAGGCTGCTGGACAACCCCCTCAACCCCTTTTCTATAAGAAGGGTCTGGCCAAAGATATTTTATTTTTTGGGGTGGCAGAGGAAGTGGCAAGCCACCAAAGGAAGGAAAAAATCTGGAAACAATGACCTTAATGAAGAAGTTTATCAGCTGTTGGAGACCTTTTTATTTCAGAATTTATGCTTCTTATATAATGATTTAAAGTTTCTGGCCTGCTTCCTCTCTGAATGTGACAGTCAAGAATTGTGGTACAGCTTAAGCCAGGGGAAGACTCACTCAGTGTAGAAAATGGCTTGATCACCGCCAAAGCTAAGATGTTTGCCAAAATACTGGCAGGAAGAATATACAAAGAGATGACATTTCTTATGCATTCCTGTTAAGAAGGATTATCAAAGGATGACTGAGCTCTCATTATTTACACCATATTAGTTTTAAACCTTCAAAACCAAGAAAACATTTCCTGTCTGGCCACAGCTAACCTGACATTGTAAATTTTGAAAAAGTAAAACAAGAACAAAAAACAACTAAAATAAACAAAACGGCACTGCTGAGATGATACCGTGAGTTATGTAAATGATGTACCACCGAAGATGGTTCCAGGAATCTTTAATAAATCATGAGGGGTGTGCACAGTTTGACCCAATCATGTGAAAGGTGCTGCTGTTTAAATTGTGAGATACAAATGGTAGTCATCTGATGAAGTTTAACACTGTTTTAAATTAAAGCGATTACATTTATTAGTCTGTGGTCTTATTGGTTAATTTTGTGGATTTATTAAAGCTTCCTGGAACCAGCTTCGGTGGTACCTCATTTACGGAACCCATGGTATCATCTCAGCTGTGCCATTTTGTTAATTTTGAAAAAGTGTTTAATTCCATTTAGTGGAATTTGTTATGGGCAGTTTATGAAATCTGCAGGCATCCCCAGCTCCTTTCATCAGAGCAGCATAGGCCCTTATTGATCCCAATTTGTGGAATATTTATAGAAGATCATTTATGAGATAATTCTTCCTGTATAGGGAAACACTCCTCAACACTATTACTGATTGCATTAGAATCTGTAACTCAGATAATCGGGACACAGGAGGATTTGGATGGATGACAATTAATGGGAAAGAGCCAAGGATATTACTATTTGAGGATAATTATTTAATTACTACAGAAGATCCCAGAAATGATGTTTTTAAGTTCATGGATATATCAACATCCCTTTCAATCGAATTAGGGCTGAGATTGACAATCTCAAAAACAGATCTTTTCCAAGCTAATGATGGGGATACACATCTAAACATTAAGTGAGTGTGTCACTATTTAATTTCTGCAAGGGAGTCCAAATATCAGGGAATATGGCAGTGTGCAGAAGCTATGAGAATGGTATATCAAAATTTAAGACCACTTTGCGAGAAGCTCTTTACCCTTATCCATGAATTGTGGAAGCTTAAATTGCTATGGTGGAGTAAGATATCAGTTGCTAAGATGATGATTTGCCCAAAGCTGTATTAGGTTGTTTGGCTCATAATTAAGCCCCCCCCCCCCCACACACACACACACAAATGCACACACAAACTGTTTCTTGTTAATAAAAATAAATAAAAAAAGCTAATTAGTCAAGTTTTGAGGGAAAGGAAAAGGTGTCTTATCCTGAATTCAGATGTATTTCTTCAAGGGAGAAAGGACAGCAAAGGCACGATAGAGCTGAATAGAATAGCAGAAACCTTCAATTTCCAAAAATATTTTAGGTATTGTCCCGATACCAAGACAGTATAGGCAGAGGTGGAGTTCAATTTGTTAGCACTTCTTCTAGGTGGATTCCTTAGTCCCAACCAAAACAGTTGCAGCAGTGATTTAATTTGCGGACATACCTCTAGATCATTCAAAAATTGAGAAAGAGAGCCCCTGAGGGTTTAATTAGGTAGAGCACATTTCTATATGGGGTAACCAAGACTTAAAAATTGGAGAGAAAAGTTCTGTTGGATAGACTGGATCAAGTGGGCATCCTATGGATCTCTCAGCTCTCAAATGATAGAAAATAAGTGGAAATTTAAATCATATGAGAGGCAGAGGGTTGATTACAGCCTCATATCCCAAACTAGATGAACATTTCTGCACCCATGGTATGCCATCTTCTATTTGTCTCTACTTGCCTTCATATTTTTCCTGGCATCCCGTTGCTGGAGACTAGGGTATGGTACCATGCAAAACAAGTGCAGTAAAGTCAAATTAATATTGCATTCACAAACGATGCTTCAAAAAAAATGGGAAAAAAACCCCAAAATGAGCCAAATTCATGAACTATATGTTGCTGCGTGATACACACATGATAGCCTCTTATTTTGTATTCATTAAATGGCTTTACATATTGTGTATGGCCACAAAATGCTAATAACAGAGTACACTAATGAAAGCATAACTAACTGAATTACATGTTAATTAACCAATCCAAGATAGCAGAGCCATTCGGGAACCTATAAAGTAAACATGTAGACTTGGTGTACTCTTTGCCATGAATCCCAAAGCCTATTGGAATATAGCTACAATCACACTTAGAAAAAGCAATTTTAGAGGCTGTTGCTGCTCTCTTGCATGTGTATGTGCAACAGGCTCAAATCTATGCTGTGCTGATAGACCTCGTCCAAAGAGAAGAAGGGTGTGCAGACCCCATTTAACATATCATGGACTGTATGATACTGAAATGTTAGAGTGATACAGGGATGATATGGACTGCATGATACTGAAATATTAGAGTGATACAGGGATGATATGGAAACATTACAGGGACCCTACAAACACTGGCACCCCCACCTCAGACTCAGGAGAAATTGAGAACCTGTACCAGTGGAAACTAAGATATGTGTAGCATTAAGGATATAAGCTAGTGGTACATTCCAGATACCCACATGTGATATCCTAAGGGTTTCACAGGCCTCAGCCTCCAGAATTTTGGACCAATGTGTTAATGATATGCTAGAACATGTATTGGAGTACATCTGTTTTTCACACACACCAGAGGAGGGAACAATAACAATGCAGGAAGTTTATGCTGGTAGCACATATCCCTGAAGTTTTGGGGACCATAAACTGCTCTCACAAAGAAATAAAAGCTCCAGCTGGTGAATAGGGAAGGACATACATCAAAAGGAAGGGGTTCTAAGGAATCAGCTGCCAAGTTGTCTGTAATGCCCAAGGGATCATCATCAATATGTGCAGTCAACCTGGGCAGTTACCATGACTCACACATATGGCACACCTCTTAGCTTTACACAAGGTTTGCTAGGGGTGATGGTCCACAAGGCCATCTACAGGGTGATGCAGGTTATGTACTGGAATCATGGCTCATGACACCCATCAGAAATGCACACACACCCACAGAAGAAAGATACAATGATTCCCATGCTCAAACTAAAAGCATCATAGAGCATGTGCTTGACATGCTGAAGTCACGGCAGAGCGACCCAGGCACCTGCACAGAAATTCTCACAGTCTGTGCCATGTTGCACAATATCATCTTGAGCAAATAGCTAAAACAAGGACAGCAAGGGCCAGAACTACGCATACCTGGAAGGCTGGACCACAGGCAGGGCCAGCACCTGCAGCACATACAGATGAGGATTCTGTGGGAGAACCTCAAGCTGCAGAGGGAGCCAGCAGACATAGGTATGCAGAATATGCCTTTGCTCTGATTAAGAGGCACAGGTTAACACACAGACACTCACCACCTAAGAGGTAAATGACAGGACTCACACACTCACCAGCTAAGGGGCAATTGATAGCACGTACACTCACCAGCAAAGCAATATACACAACAACCTAAGCATATGCAAATACTAAAACTGATGTCAGCCAATGTCCACAAACTTTACTTCCCCATATAATGGCTGTGTGTGGATAGCATCAGACAGAGACAGTCCCAAAGGACATGACTCATACCTGCAATAATGTCAAGGTAAGTGTGGAACCTGTAGTATATGAAAAATGTGTAAGAAGATAAATGTAACTAATATACCCACATACTGTTCATTGTAAATGTACTCAAGCAGAACCTGTGTGAGATGTCCACCTATGACTTTATTGGCTTATAGGAATAATATCTGCAACATACAGCTATGCATCATACACAATAACTGGCACCAAGCAGTTCACTTAATCAAAGTACACAAAACATTCAATAGGACTAGTATAGCAATGCTTTTACAACTACAGCAATATGCAAAAATACCACAGCAGTGATGTGAATGTATACCTTTCAATACTAACTAAAAAAAATATTTCCAAAATGAGCATCTATAAAAGCATCCCAAATTTTCTCATGTAATACATATGCATAAAGTCAGCATAGTGAGAAAGACTTACTTAGCTATCTGCTCTGTGCATCAGACATATCTCCAACCCTAACATGAACAAAGGCCATGGCACTGCCACCATCAATTGCCCAGGGTGTGAGTGGGGAGGCTGATGGCCAAGGCTGACACCAAAGTTGAGTGTTTGTGAGTAAGAAACAGAACATTCAGTAAAGTAGGAAATATCTCAGTGCCACTAACAGGAATTGTATCCCAATCAACATTAAGGTTTATTGAGTTTGCATGTATGTGAGTTGGTGTGGGCAGTTTTCGTAAGTGTGTGTGTGTGTGTGTGTGTGTGTGTGTGTGTGTGTGTGTGTGTGTGTGTGTGTGTGTGTGCACGCATGTGTGGGTATGTGTGCGTGTGTGTGTCTACATGAACACAATCAAGCTCTGTGCTTGCACTATGTCTTGGCATGTCAAACAGGTATGAGCCGTGTTTGGTAGAGTTGCCAGTTCAGTGTTGTCACTTATGACCATGTGAACTGGCTCTTCAAGGAGTTTCACTGCCCTCTTCATGACTATGTCCAGGACCAGGACCTCATGGTCTATACATAGGGGCATTGAGACCTCAATCACTGATGGAGCAATGGAATTAGTGCACTATGAGAGCAGGATCTGGCTTGGCCCCATTGGTTAACACCAGAGGATTGTGTAGCTCTCTGGATACATGGTTGCGACCCTCCCTGAGCAAATGTTCTATCAGAGACACTGCCCAATCCACTGTGTCACTCATCCTATCCGAGGAGTCAAAAATACCAAACCAGTACTCAGGAATGAAGGTACCAACCTGCAAACACTAGTATCAAAAATTTTTTTTAATAAACTTGATTGCGCATTCTCATCAGAGCAAACCTGACTTCAGCAGAATCTAATTACAATATACAAAAGCAGGCTTATAAACTCCCCCAATTAATCCAAGGAGTCACCCACATGGTTGAGGCAGTCATGCAAATAATAATGTGCTACATTTAGGACTCACACTATCTTTTCTGGGACTCTGGTGGAACATGCCTGTGACTCCATGACGGCCCTTTACATACATCTGGTGGAGCATAATGGCATACCAGCATCAGGTGGAGGTTGGACAGTAGGGCTCCTCCAAGCACCAGTAGCAACCCTCTTGTGTGGTACCTTGCCCTCAAGATGGCTGTGGGCAGACTCAACCAACTCTCCAACTGGATTTACCACACTACCCCAATCAACTGTGTCACCCCTCAGCATGCCCTATATCTGAGGGCTCAGTGGAATGCATATGCAAAGACATACGGAATGTGTCTGAAATAAGGCCTGTGGATATGTAAGGCACAACCTTAGTGTCAAACTGGACCTCTGCAGCCCCATCTGTGACTCTATAGTGCCGCCATCATCATCAGAGCCTAATAACAGTCTGACATCAGGTGGTACAAGTTCTACACTGCCACCATCAGGATCACATGTGATAATAAGCAACAAACACATGAATGAGAAAAACTGTGACTACAAATGATCCGAACTTTGTTCTAAACACTCACATTAAATAACTTCAGATGCTAAAGGAATACAATACTTCCTCTGTCCTCAGACTTACATCTAACTATTGGTTATTACTAATCAAAGAAAGTTTGTGCTTACCATGGGCAGGTGGTCTTTCAGGTGGTAGTTCTGATCTCCCTGGAAAAAGGTGAAGGCAGTGGAAAGAAGGCTAATAAGCATCACAATGCAAATGACACAAGGACAAGAGAATTATGATCTGCCTGTCTTCCCCTTAAAAGCAGACTGACAATTGCCCTCCAACGTAATCTCTGTTGGACTGTGAATCTTCCAAGCTACACACCTCAATGCTTCCAGATATATCAGCAATATACACATCTATAGAGGCAGTAAATGTATTATATATAACATACCTGGAAGTTCTTCTTGGGACACACTTGGCCTGCCATTCACATCAGCATGAACATCAATGTGTCTGTGAACTCTCTGCTGAGCTGCTGGGATCTCTGACTGTGAACAGTAAGTGCTCAATTCAGAGAGTGTTGGTCCAGTAGCAGGATCATTCCCTATAGCCATTTGTTCTCATGCTACCACAGATGCCTTCTGCGGGCCACTTAATCATATCAGTGGCATGGGGCTGCTCCTGATTATAGTTTCTAGCATGGTCACCCACTGAGTTTATGTCAGTGACTACCAGTTGCCATGTGCTTTCTCTAGCAGACGCATCACCTCTGCCTCTGTCAAGCAAGAAGGATCCATGGCAGCTTAAGGCTTCAATGATGACTTCATTTGCTGCATCACTGAACAGTGGCTTGCATGGAACCAATGGTCTTGGTGCCATAATCCTGTATGACATGAAACATGATAAAGACAAAACACATTTGTAGCACATAGAGAAATTATTCTCCTCAAATAAAATCTCTGCACCCAGCATCAACACAAAACAATTAAACATACAATGCTCTTTTCAGACTACACACAAGCTAAGGCAGCCCCCCCCACCCCAACAACAACAAAAAAAAAAAAGAAAGAAAGAAAAAATTGTAATACATGAACATTGCATCCATTCTGTTAACATTTATATAATGAGGAAAGCAGTTGTGTAACTGACAAGTGGAAGGCAGTGTTTTCAATAAATCATCAAAAATTCAAAGTAGAAATGCCAAGGCAATTTTCCTTGTTCTGTCCACTGTTGTAGAGGTTGCTGCAGGACATTTGAAAAACCTAGCACCTCTGTTAGCTACACGTGCACAACCCCTTGAAGTTAATAATAAACATATCCTGGAATTCAATAAACTACCTGTAGGTTTCATGCAGAGCCTACACAGAGTGTATGTCTTTGTGCAACGGTGAGCCCTCGTGCAATGTATATTAATGAGGCGTGGCGAGATTCAGCTAGGTTTCATGGATCTCAATAGTGTTGCTGGCCGTGAAACTTTTTTAATGAAATGCAAATAGCAATTCCATGTAAAGAAAAGCAGCTATGGTGAGCAGATTTGCCAGAATGCCACAACGATTTACAAATAGCATCATTTTGTTAGTGCAACACATCTGCACACTGTGCCACTGTGCAACACATCTGCACAGTGGCAAACTTAATCAGAGGACAAATAACCAGTAATAGGGACATATTTGACCATAGATGTCACATAGGAATACGTTAGAATGTAACACCCTCAAACTGTGAGAAATGTGGATAAAGCCATAACAATGGGGGGACAAAGAAATAGGGACAGATGTTTAATGTTGCATGTACAAACTTAGGAAGTTGATAAAATATATACGCTCTACATAAGCATAAGCTTTCGGAAGAGTATGAAGTTTGAAACTCATGTCTGTTGTCTGTTTCTGACTGTACTCTGCAATGACATGCCAATGATTTCCCAGGAAAAAAATGTTATGAGGAAAACATCACAAATATGACACAAAAACTGCACATTCTGCACAGATCAGGACAGTTGAAAGGTATGCACTCAAATGTATGTATTACTGAGTCTCATCAGTCCAGAGATCATGCCAGTGATATGGCAGAAAGTCACATATTTGATAAGGAAAACATCTGGACATTCTGGAAATATCTGGACAGTTGAGAGGTATGTGGTCCAAACACAGTACTTGACAGTGTACCTACAATGCAGAGTATTGTGATATCCCATTCCTGGTATACTGTACAGAAGCTGTGTTAATAATCTGCAACAGGACATGGGATTGCCATGTAAATTAATCACTCAGGGGAAGTGTGTGTATTGAATATAGACACACAGATGATTTGTAGAAGTGAACACAGGGAAAGAATATAGGTGAAACCCTCACATGTACAGCAAAGGAGGGCATGTCAGTGGAAGACGGTTGTAGCAGCAACACTAAGCACATATCTCTATGGTACAGGATGGACTGTACAGTGAAAATGTGTTGTCTGTGACTTTCACACAAGATAACATAACAAAGGGGAGGATGTGTGTGTGAGATAAGCATCCTTACATGAATAATGCAGAAGACATCTATCAGGGATCTGACATACAGTTGGGAGTCATACCTCTCAACCTTTCTGAATTCCTTGGTATTAACTGGATTTGAGGTGCAAATAATGAGGTATCATGTATTCCAGATTGTCCCCTTTAATTCCCATTTTTTTAAAATTTTTTTTTGAAGTTATCATTGACGTTATCATGTGCAAGGCATGCACAATGATGTCAGCTTAGTGAGGGAGACTGCCAGCCCATTGGAATAGGGGTCAGACTGTGTCTGTCAAGATTGTTTGCTATTTTTTTATGTACGCTCATAGTCAGACTCGAACTACTACATTGATTGAATGAACATTCATTAACAGCATCCAGCAGCGGCAGCACATAGAAAGCGGAGAGCAGAGGAGCTGTAAACCTCAGCTATTTTCTTAATTTCTTTTAATATTTAATAACTTAAGTAAAGTTGAGTTAAGAATTTAAAACTTCTGCCTATGTTCCATTGCAAGTGGTAGCCAAGGCAAGATGGAGCAAGTGCCTGCAACTCCAGGAATTCCATCCCACACTCCAGAGACCCAGACCCAGGATCAGGAGGGACAGGAACAGTACTGTACAACAGTCAGGAAGGTTGAGAAAATTTCTCTCCAGTGGCTCATCATCTTAAATAAAGTCACATGCCAAATAATGGATCCTGTTTATAGTATGTAATTTAAACTTGCAGTGTTTTAATTCAGCAGAGCAGATAATGTAAGTGATGAGAAGAGGTTAGTAGGTCAGCATGCAAATGGGTCATACATGCATTTTCTCTCTGTTGACACACAAAGGCAGCTTGAGAGCTATTTCAAAAAAGTGTAGAGATGACTTTCTAAAATGTCATGTAGCAGGAGTACATCACAAAATAGTTACTTGTTGGCTCACAGCTCTCCGTTCTCCATTTTAGAGTATTACTTATTTGTTCTGGACAGGCATAACTTGTTTGCATATACTGTTTTTCAGAATGAGAAGAATGACTTACAGCTGCCTGGTGAAATCATAAATACATTTTTTCAAAGTTTGTTTTGAACTGCTTGCTTGTTGACATGACGACTATAAATCTAACCTCGACACTAAATATGTAGCACTAAAGCTCTAACCCTAGCATTAACCACATGCCAGGCTTCAGATAGAGTAACTTACATTTACTCTGCATTTGTAGACTTATTTTGCAGGGGAAAATATGGCCCAGTTTAGCTCTTGACTTTAGTTCCTCTGGTGTGAAGTCTTCAGATTCCTTCTATGTCCACATTTTTGCTAGCCGCTCTGGTTTTCTATGACCCGCACCTCTCAAATGTACAGATTTTTGCAGAATGCCCAGATTTTGGCCTCATATTTTTAATCCATTTTTAATAAAATTGTGGTTTTTCTGGCAAATTAGTTTCAAATCATAAAATATTGAAGTTAGAAAATAATGACAGACATTTGGGTTTCAGACTTCCTACCCTTCAGAAAATTCATGCTAATGCAAAACCTGCCATTCTATCAACTTTCTAAGTTTGTAAGAGCAATATTTAAAAATCATCCCTATTTTTCATTTTTTTGTCCCACTTTTATTTATAGGTTTGTCCAGATTTCTTGCTGTAAGAGGTTGAGAGGTATGATGACATCCCAAAGATTTGCTGCAGGTGTTTGGTGAGCATCCAGATTGTCAGCAGGTGTGTGGCAGTGAGTATGAATTTGCTTCTGTGTCGGTTAGCACACAGTTCAGGATTTAATCAGGCACTGTGCCTTTTGAATGTTGGAAGAGGCTACAGGTTGCCTTCAATGCTAATATAAACAAGTTCAAATATTAATATAAATAAAACACTGTTGTTATTCTGTTTATTTTGTGTTTCATATTTTGCCTGTTCTTCAGTTTGTGTTTAAAAGTTGGTATCTCAGAATTCCATTGGAGTGGGCAGGGTTACACAATTATGTATGCAAATGTTATGTTAATCAGAGTACAGATTTTTGGCCAGTTGTACTTATTTTTCATGGGCCTTTGTCCAAATTTTTCATGATTCTAGGTTGAGAGGTATGATTGGGGTTGAGTGCATATTATGAAGTTGTGCAAACTGTTATACCTGAATATGAGTGTACTGAGAGAGGTCTCAAGCAAGGTGCCCACAAGCAAAGGATCATGGCAAACATTACAAGAACCAATCACAATCATGGACAATATCAGAATAATACCACCACTATTCCCATGTCTGTGATGTAACATACCTGATGTGGACTGATAACAGATGAGCTTACACACACATATACAGCTGACAACTATTATGATACATCCACTCTCTATGAGTGTAACCATGCATACTGTCCTGGTACTGTAATATCTGCCGGAGGTGTTAGGAGGGATACTGCTATACCTGTATGTGACAGTATAAGCAATACAGGGCACTTGTCTTGTGTGCATGTCATATATCTATGGCACAATCTGGCTGACTAAATTTGCAGTGATTGGAAATTAGGAGGTGTTATTGAATCCCACACTGGCACAAAAGTTCTCCAGGAAGGGCTAACACAGACAAGAAGCTGTTGTTAGAGCCATGGACTAAAATTAATGCCTAGAAATGAATAATAGTATCCTTTGGGAAGTCATCCACCCCTGTTAACTATCATATTGACAACACATCCCTTACAGTTGACCTAGTAGACAGGGACTTAGGAACACACATAGATAGTAATCTAGACCTTTGACCATCACCGGTCTACAGTACTGAGGAAATCATTCTATGATGTGCAACTTTTACACAAAGGTATTTCATCTAAGTCCAAGGAAGTCATTGTTACTCTGTATTTTGCATTCATCAGACCTATCATTGAGTGCAATGCCCCCTTTGCTATGTACTTAACCAGTCATGTCCAACAACTGGAATGTCTACAGAGGTTCTTCACTAAAAGAATAGAATTTGTACGTAAAATGTCCTATGCAGACTGCTTCAAGGCCCTATCCCTGTATTCTGTCTCCTACAGGCTTTTGTGGGGATATATATGCCTGACATACAGGTCATTATTAAATCTCACTCTGATGGATTTCCTGCATATCCACAAAACAAACAGCAGAATTACCCATTCTAAAGAGTTAAACCTTGCCTGTGATATAAATAGGACCTGCTGGAGAGACAGGTATGTATCCCTGAGATTACCCTGTCTCTGGTACAGGCTCCCCATGCATGTGAAGCTGAATTCCTCCCTAACCCAATTCAAGTGCAACGTGGACAATTAGATGGGGAACAGGAAATTCATCCCTGGTTTGGCACCTATATCTTTAATGGACACAGGCAACCTGTAAAAAGTTCATCTCCCAGGGCTCTGCTTGTAAATATTTAATCTTTCAAGCCCCAACTTACACTTATCAAGGGTATCAGAACTTGTCAGAGATGTGGAATGCATGACTAGGCTTAAAAAGGTCCTTGTAGTCATTATCCTAGTAAACACCTATGAACCCATGAGCCTATTGGTGTTCTGTACATCAGACAGTCATGTATATTCCCCTGAAACTAAACATAGGTATGGCCAATAAGGTGTATGCAGCACACTGTGACAAATGTGGTACTGTTCAGTTACACATCACTTGAAGATGTGTAGAGAGGTACATGAAGAAGGGTGCCTTGGACACAGTTATTGGTGTGATGAAGGCTGGGAACCATAAATTTATTATGGCCTCTGAATGGTATGTCCATCACATATCCAGTAGTTTTCTTATATTTAAGGGAGTAGTCAGCACTGTGACCTCATGCTGGTGGATGTACCACTTACCCTCTACCCCAGGTCACAGGTCGCATACCTATTGATCTGATTATAGGGTGTGATGTCCACATTATACTTGGGTGGTGTGTCTCTTTCTTGATTCAGCAAATCCTTCCATGTGTCTCATCAATGCAGGTGTCATAGTTGTAGAAACAGTCTCTGGTGTGTGTTGCTACTGTCTGTATTATACTAATATTACAGCTGGAGTTAATAATTGCCCACAAGCTGTAGTCCATCAGCCAGCTGTTTGGACACAGCATGTGCATGTCATCTGTGATGTCCTTCACTTAACTAAAGGGCAGGAAAGGGCCTAGCAGACATACCTGATGTACCAAACTGATCACTGGACCTGAGATATATGTCACTTCACAAATTTTAACATAGTGAAGTGCCACATGCATCATACACTGGTCTACCCATTTGGTGATATAGCTGTTCATGGCCACATATAACAGTGTTGATTGAATGCCTCATTGTGTATTTTTGTCAAATGCCTTGACCTGGTCAAGTTCAACAAGATGATACCATTGTCATCATGCATGCCCTCGATGAGCTTTTTGAGGACATCTATCAGATGTAATGAACCTGATGTAGCAGTAACAACTCATGCAGATGGGTTGCACACACCTGGAATATTTCCAGTATACATATAGAAGAGGTCCATGATAACATGTTAATCTACCTCACAGTCGAGGAGGGTCAGGATGTCACTATACATGGATGCATCAGGTGCTGTCCTCCCAACTCAGATAGATGCATGTTGATGTATACCCTTGTATTGGAACATAGGCCATGTGGAGGGTGTGTTGAACATTGTGTTCAACAGTAACAGGACGGTATGTGTGCTGTGTCATGCCATAGATGATCTGTTATGCTATCACAGCACATGGATTCCATGTGATAGGCCTGCATTAAGGTAAGGCAGTGCATACTGCATATTGTGATCTGGCCTAGGGTTTTGACACAATCACACATGCAGATATCATTGAGGAAACCCCAAGATGGGGATGAAACCTCATGTCAGTTGATAGGTAAACAAGTGGCTCACTAACAGAATACATGATGTCATAGTTGGTGGATCAGCCTGTACCAGTTGAGCTGTCACCACTGGCAAAACCCAGGGATTTGTGCTTGGCTCTTCACTATTTGAACTGCATTTCTTGACAGTTCAGCCTAAAGTATATGGCCTTTGGCTTACCAAGTTTGCTGATTCTTGCATATTGTGTCCAATCATTGAGTCCACCAAAGGTGATAACATAGTACAGGAGGAGCTAACACAGACAACTGAATGGTGACAAAGTTACACAATGTACAAATAAATGCAAAATGTGTGTTTGTAATGTTGTCGATCTGAAAAGTGGAGTTCCATGATAATATTAGGATTAACAACTGTCTTGCTATGCAGAAACATAGTGATGCAAGCACTGGGAACACATTTAGATAGCCAAACTGAACTTTGACCACCAAGTGTTGAAAGCCTATGTTGTGCACATTATAACTCATGCCATCATATTGAGATGTTACAATTGTATGACAGCACTGTAGTCAAACCTTGTTACAGCACTAATAGAGTATAATGTGCATTTTTACATTTACCCCATCAGAAACATGTAGCAGCTGGAGAAATGATGGGGCTTTCCCACTCTAACACAGGGTTTACGCACCATGCAACGATGTATGTGGATAGACTAAAAGCCTTGTCACTGTGAACTTTACTGTATATGATGAGTTGACTTCTGCATGGCCCCCAGGCCAGCCTCTGAACCTAACCTGGTGGGAGTACCGCACATCCAAAAATGTGATACAGCTGATGACATCAGCAGTGTCTGTTGAGTAGAAGATGACAGTTTCCCACATGCTAATGTAAAATGTTCTCTCTAATGTCAAGCAACAGCTCACACACACACACACACACACACACACACACACACACACACACACACACACTTGACTGGGGTGAGAATAGAATCCCTACTTATCTAAGTACACAGACTACAAAACACAGTATTTTACACAAGTGCCACTTCTCAAATCCAACTTGAAGTGTGTCAGACAACACTTTATAGTTGTGTTGAGGGGAAGATAACACTGCCCCACATTCTGGGGTAAAATGCTCTTTGTAATGTGAAGCAACAGCTCACAAACACACACATACATACACACACACACGCACACGCACACACACACACACACACACACACACACACACACACACACACACACACACACACACACACACACACACTTGACTGTAGTGACACTAGAATCTGTTTCAAAACTTCAAGTCTGATATGGTCGACACAATATAATCGAAGTCTTGAAATCAAAAAGGTAAAAACACAAACATGAAACCAAACAAACACTTTCCGAAGGCTGCTGATGAATATTAAAAATCCTTTAATGGATGAATGTCCAAAATACAACCACCATAAAAACACCGTTGAGTGCTTTCGTACACCCTCTTAGGTGAACTTCTGCAGAACAATTAAAAAAATTCAGATGCTCTTAAATACCTACACAACATGATGCCAATTAAACAATTACAAAGTCTTTTAAAAATATTTTAAAATTAAAGGGACATGCTTCCTCCCTTATAATACATAATGTTTCATCTTTAACCAAGGTACAATAGAGCAACTGTCATTTAAACCAGGATATACTGTTGCTCTTAAACTAATTTGCCATCTAGTTTCCTTAAGATTTAAATTATCATTTGTTACTTTGCCCTGCATATCCTTTTGTATAGAATCCAATACAAAAAAAGTTGAACCCATGTGTATTATTATTTGTATATGCCTATATAGGGCATTTGTGGATCCCTCTAGTCTGATGTCTCTCATATGATCTTAAATCCAATCCCTCAACCTTCTAGAGGTCTTCCCAACATAAAAACATGAACATTGTTGGCATATAGCAACATATACTACATTCATACATTCATATGTAAGGATTCCTGGCATTTTTTAAAATTATTAAGGAATCTTGAGTTTAATAAGGAGGCAGTTTTAGTCACATTAGATGTGCATGATTTATTTTCTGTTATTCCACATGTAGTTGGTATAGAATGGTTTGAAGAGCAACTATATAAAAGCAGAGCTACACATAAGTGTGATGTGACTGCTATGAGTGCCCATATGGAAATTGTCCTAAATATATATTTTGAGGAACAGTATTTTAGACAAAGCACTGGGGTCGCCATGGAGGCATCACGTTCCCCCATGTTTGCTAACTATATTATGGCAGAATGGGAAGATATGTATATCAAAACTAGCCCATTTTTTGCCAAATGTAGTATCTATGTAAGATTCTTGCATGACCTGTTTCTGTTGTGGAATGGTACTATGGATGAGTTAAATCAGTTTCTGAATTATGTGAATGATGCAGTTCCTTTTTTACAATTTTCTTATAATGTTGACCAGCACAAAATTGTGTTTTTAGATGTGGAAGTGAGAAAAAAATTATACTGAAGGCAGATATGAGTCCAACATTTACAGAAAACCTATGTTTTCTAACAAATATCTACATTACACACACAACTATCCCACACATCAGAAAAAAGCTGTTGTAAAAGGCCAGTTTGTTAGACCAGCCAGGATGATATCTAATGAAATACAGATGAGTGTGGGAAAGTGGTAAGTATGTTTCTAATGAGAGGCTATCCGGAAGGTTTTGTCTATGATATCCTAGGAGAAGTTCAACGAAAAAAAAATGGGCATAATTCAACCAATCCTCCTACATGGTGGGACGGTGAATATTATAAGGCAACATGAACAAGAGGGATATAATAGAGCATTTATCACCACTTATAGTTTGGATGTCAGGTATATATCTAATGTAATTTTTAAAAATTGGTGGTTGATTTTATCTGAGCCAAATATGGTGGAAAAAATAGGAACAGTACCCAAGGTGATATATAAAAAAGACATCACCTTTAAGCAAATATTGGAAAGGGCCACTACTACCTCTCAGGCCAACCAAAATAAAAGGACTGGCACATTCAAATGTGGGACATGTAAGTTTTGCACACACACATTAGTGAATAATCAGGTAACAATTCACAAATATACATATACTGCTAGATCCCATTATAATTGTAACTCAGTGGATATAGTATATGTTGCTATATGCCAACAATGTCCATGTTTTTATGTTGGGAAGAACTCTAGAAGGTTGAGAGATCGGATTTATGATCATATGAGAGACATCAGACTAGAGGCATCCACAAATGCCCTATATAGACATATACAAAAAAAATAATACACATGGGTTCAAATTTTTTGTATTGGATTCTATACAAAAGGATATGCAGGGCAAAGTAACAAATGATAATTTAAATCTTAAGGAAACTAGATGCCAAATTAGTTTAAGAGCAACAGTATATCCTGGTTTAAATGACAGTTGCTCTATTGTACCTTTGTTAAGGATGAAACATTATGTATTATAAGAGGGGAGGCATGTCCCTTTAATTTTAAAAAGATTTTTAAAAGATTTTGTAACTGTTTAATTGGCAACATGTTGTGTAGGTATTTAAGTGCATCTGAATTGTTTTTAATTGTTCTGAAAAAGTTCACCTAAGAGGGTGTATGAAAGTTCTCAACAGTGATTTTATGGTGGTTGTATTTTGGACATTCATCCATTAAAGGATTTTTAATATTCATCAGCAGCCTTCAAAGTCTTGAAATGTCGAAAATGTAATAAAACACAACAACCTACAAAAACAAACCATTTAAATGCTCTAAGCAGGGGGGGGGAAACTCCCCTGAACCCCACACATGGGGGACTGTGCCCCCCCATACCCCCTGCTACTTATATATACCAACTCTGAGATTGCACTACAGTGCAGAAAAGGGAAATCTTCCCTTTCCGCACTGTATGGAGATCTCCGTTAAAAGATTTGAAGTTTCACGACTTTGATCACATGGTGTCAACCATATCAGATTCGAACTTTTGAAACTTTGATCTTCTGATATAGACCCACATATGTAAGTACACAGACTACAAAACATGGTGCTTCACACAAGCACCATGGCTCCAGTCTGATTTGGAGTGTGTCAGACAACACTTTATAGCTGATAAAATCAGCAGTGACTGTTGAAGACAAGATAACACTGTCTCACATTCTAGTGTAAAATGCTCTCTGTAATGTCAAGCAACAGATCACACCCACACACAGTTGACTGGAGTGAGAATAGGACCCCTACCTATTTAAGTACACAGACTATAGAATACAGTACTTAAAGCAAGTTCCATGGCAAAAGTCTGATTTATTTAAGAGAGCAGATTAACTTATAGTAGATGATATCAGCAGACCATGTGGAAGCAAGAGATTGGGAGGCCTGTATGAAATGGATGTGCAGACATGAGCAAGTATCAAGATGCTGGCAATCCATGTAACTGTAAGGTACACATGTCTGCTCTGCTGTCTAGACACACACACACACACACACACACACACACACACACACACACACACACACACACACACACACACACACACACACACACACTCAATGGCAGTTAGAATAGAACCCCTCCCTAAGTACACAGACTACAGAACACAGTACATAACTCAAGCACCATGGTACAAGTCTGATTTACACAGGAGTGCAGTTGAACTTATAGTACATGACATCAGCAGGCCATGTGGGTGATAAGAGGTTGGGAGGCCTCTATGAAATAGATGTGTAGGTATGAGCAAGTATCAAAAAACTGGCAAGACATGCAATTGGAGAAGTAACTGCAGGATATGTCTGCACTGTTGTCTAGACACAGACACACACAGTCAACTACCCATCTAAGGTACACAGACTATAGAACACAGTACTTAATGCAAGTGCCATGATACAAGTCTGATTCACGCAGGAGTGCAGGTGAACTTATAATAGATGACATGAGCAGGCCATGTGGGAAACAAGAGGTTGGGAGGCCTGGATGAAATGGATGTGTAAGCACGAGTATCAAAATACTGCTAATCCATGTAATTGGAGAAATAACTGTAGGCTACACAGTTTTGCTCTCCTGTCTAGACACACAATCACACACACACACACACACACACACACACACACACACACACACACACACACACACACACACACACACACACACACACACACTCACACACGCACACACGCACACACACACACTCATTTGCAGTGAGAATAGACCTCCTTCCTAAGTACAAAGACTACAGAACATATTACTTAATGCAAGTGCCACAGCACAAAACTGTTTTATACAAGAATACAGATGAACTCATAGTAGATGTCAGCAGCAGGCCATGTGGGGGACAACTGGTTGTAAGGCCTGGATAGGCACATGGCTTCATAGGTTCATTTGAGAATATCAGCTTACTAGCACTAGGGTGTTTAGAAGTGTAGATGTGTAGAAACACAAGTACCCTTATTGAGCATAGTTGGATGGTTGCTTTTAGCAGATCATGTTTGTGAGCCGCACCAACTGACCTTCTTCATGAGGGACATAGGTGCCAGTCCAGAGATGACTTTATAATCACCAATCAGTAGTCAGGTTTGCACTTGAACAGGATCATTGAGGAACACTGCTTAACATGCAGTAGGAGCCTGCTGTAGGGGTGTGTGAATTGTTGTGGGATATATCTGTCTCCCTAGCATGTTCTGTTTATGTCATAGAGTGGGTTGAGAACCCTGGGTCAAATTATAGTTGCCCATTTAAATTGCAGATGTACATCATTTCGAGAAGGGCAGGCTCTAAGACTGCTCTGCAGGGCATCTATTGGTCACCTCTCAGCAGCCTTCATGATACCAAGTACAGTGACAGGTATGCGAGTCTTTCCATTTGTGCCATGTTTCTAGGTCTGGGAGTCTCACTAAAACTGGTAAATCCAAAAATGTAAACTTTAATTAAACACAACACACAGGCTTTTCATCAGTATCACTACCAACTTCTTCTGAAATGGAAACAGTGTCACACAATACAAACTGCAATAAATACTAGAGTTTGAAAATGTCACATGATTTTTAAGTTCTGCGAGACTGCATATCAACCCACATAAAAAATGCTGAATAAATGAATTAATTTAAAACATTGCTTTTCAAATAGGCTACATCTGATATCTAAAAGTTAAAAATCCCCCATAATATAAATTGAAAGCTCACGTTGTACAAGTATTCGATTAATAATCAGAATAAACAGTAAAACAATAAAAAGATGTTGCAATGTATATAATGTTGTATCCCAATAATATAGTGCTGATATAAACATGAAGAATGAATATTAGAGTCCCATCGGCTAAAAAAAAAAAAAAAAAAACGGATAACCCTAAATATGTTGAAAGCAACCACAGTAAAATGACACTTTGTACTATCCTTATAAAAACTATACAAACTAAAATATTTCAATGCAGCACATATTTGACAAGTAACACAGTATAATAATATGCGGAGATGCATATTACATTGTATCCCCCTGGTATAGTGCTGACAAAATAATAGAAAGATGTTACAATGTATGTAATGTCATATCCCAGTACTATATTGCTGACATAAACATGAATAATGCATATTGGAGCCGCATCGGCTAAAAAAACGGTCAACCCTACATATGTTGAAAGCAACCACAAACAATGGCACTTTGTACTAACCTTGTAAAAACTATACAAACTGAAATATTCCAGTGCAGTACATATCTGACAAGAAAATAGTATAATAATATGCTGAGGTGTATATTACATTGTATCTCACTGGTATAGTGCTGACAAGCTTTAGAAATAGACTCAGTGTACAATCTATGCTGTTGTCAAAAAATGACAAATGAACCACCTGCACGAACAACCAAATTCGTGCAGGTAGAGAATCACTATAATAAATTATCAAAAACCGTGTGTTACCAACAGAACTATGGAATAGTAATTGGGAAAGACATCCCAAAACCTGTACAGATTGAAATAAAATAAAATAAATAATAAATAAAATAACAAAGGAGGGGACTACCTATAACAGAAACTGAAACAACAATCTCCCGGTTGTGGCTCACTGGAGATATACTAATCTAAAATTCTCTAAACTACCCCTTACTTTCCCCTACATCTCCTAGGGTAAAAAATCATTCAAATATTACACCCGCTGACATAATACATATGTAATAAAAATACTATGGATAAGATAAAATAACATGACAATCTAATTCTATCGTGTATAAGATATGAATGGAAAACGGGTTGTACCATAAAGAGACAAAGAAAAACGTATAAAGAATAATAATAGAATATATAGGAAATATATAAAAATATTAGAATATATAATTTCTCTGATTTCACCTTTGAGAAGGAGTTGGTGGACCTTTTGGCAAAGGGATTTTCCTTTGTGCCTTCTAAGAGTGCTGACCTGGCTTCATCTATTACTGATATGAAATTGTTTGTTAGGAAGTTAAATCTTCAGCTACTATTGGGTAACCTTACTAGAGATAAAGGTGATTTTTTTTATGTCTAGTACATATAACCTACCACTACATTCTTCCTTAAATTTGTTCGAACAAATATGTGAACTGGACATATGTCATGCCCTCGGTCAACCATCTTCTCAACAAGCATGTAAGTTCAATATCAGTAAGGAAGAGAGGTCACTGTTGGATTCCTTAAACAGCTCTTCAGTCAGAGTAAAGCAACCCGATAAGGGTGGAGGCCTAGTAGCAATGAATGAGTCAGATTATGTCAGGATACTGGAAGACATTCTTTCTTCTGAGGCATATAAGGAGGTGTCAAGGGATGAACTAAATATAGGCACCTCGAAGGTGTCTTCCTACTTCAATGACATGTTTATTAACAGGTCTATCAACTTGGATTTATTGAACTTTATATCTCTACCAGCCCACATAATTCCTATCATATTTGGATCCCCAAGATCCATAAGAATCCATTAAATCCACCTATGCGCCCATTGGTAAGTGCTAGGGGCAGCATTACCTATGCTAGCGCCAAAGTGGCAGATACCATATTGAAGAAATATGTGGCAAGTGAGCCACAAATTTCTAAGGATTCTTGGTCTTTCCTATCTAGGATAAACCAAACAACTTACAGTGTGGATAACCACTTCCTAACCATCGATGTGAAGGATTTATATTCTTCCATCCCCCATTCAGTAGCTTTAGACTGGATCCCAGCTATGATGATCTTAAAAAAGGCTCTGGCCAAAGAAATCCAACTGGGCAGTGAACTGCTAGACATTATTTTGACAAACATATTTGTGTCTTTCAGCAACATATTTTTTTCTGCAGTTGATAGGAGTTCCAATGGGGTCCCCATGTGGAGCCAGCATGGCCAACCTGGTCATTGCCTACTGGGACAGGGAACACATTTTATCCAATCCTCTATTCCTGGACAAGGTATTGTTGTACACATGGTTTCTGGATGACATTGTTATCATCCTGAAGGGAAACGCAGAGACAGCAATCACTTTATTAGAATTGTTTAATTCTTCATTCCTTCAGTTTACTCATAGTTTTGCCCTAGACAGGGTAGCATACCTGGATGTAGATCTTATGAAAGATAAAGAAAAAGGGAGCTACATAGCTAAGATTTACAGGAAGGATTCTTTTTCTAACAGCTATGTCAATTTTAACAGTTGTCATCCATTCTCTCAAAAGAGATCAATCATTAAAGGACAACTAGTCAGAGCTGCTAGAATGGTGTCTAGAGACTGTGATTTCTTGGAAGAATGTGCTTTTATGGTTAGCCTTTTCCACAATAGGGGTTATCCTGCAGATCTCATCAATGATCTCTTGAGGGAGGTGCAAAAAAAAAAAAGAGGGACACTGGTGTCTATTTACCAATACTGAATCAAAAAACTACATCCCAGGGTGACCATGTTGTGAAACCAGATGTAGTCATCCCAATGTTCAATAGCTTTATATTAACATACAGCATGGATGCTAAGGAAATATTCTCAATTATTTTGAAAAATTGGAACCTGATAACACAGGGTGATTCCATTTGTAAACAATTGTCAGAATTCCCAAGAATTGTGTTTAAGAGGGGCCATAATCTTAAAAGTTTGTTATAGAAAAAATCAAAGGTTCCCAATACCAGGGATGGTATGTACAAGTACAACATGTGTCGTTATTGCAGATATATAAGGACGGGGTCCAAATATGAAATAAGAGACTCCATAATTAACATAGTGGGTAGGTACAATTGTTCTAGTACCCAAGTGGTGTACCTAGCCAAGTGTTCCTGTTGTCCAGCTTTTTATGTCGGCAAAACTGACAGAAGATTACATGAATGCCTTTATGAACATCTATAGGCTATAAGGAAGGGCAAGTTGGAGAATGCTTTGGCCAAGCATATAGTGGAGAACCCCAATCATGGTTTCCTGTTTCTAGTCATAGATCAAGTTAAATCTGATGGGAGGGGAGGTCCTTCATTCCTCCTACTGGAGAGTAGAGAGTTGTCATGGCAACTCAGGTTAGATGCCTGTCATGCCCCTGGCATCAACGGTATGTCGTCCATATCATACCTATTAAAACTCAAGAGGTTGAATAGATAAGCCACTCCAAAGCCCTCACCAGTCTTTACTGGTTTCACTGTACAGTTAATTTGTCTATTTTGATATTTGTTTGTCCATTTTGCCTTATTTAGTCATAAGACTGCGGTGGTGGTGCTGCAGTAGCATTGTCACCTCACAGTAAGACGTTGCCCTGTTCGATTCTCAGCAAGAGCGTCTTCTGTGTGGAGACATGCGTGAATGGACGTACCTTTGTTGAAGGTTGTGCATCAGGGCCGGCAACTCGGCACGTAAAAATCTACTGCCAATCATTAGTGGACCGGAGTTCCGCTGTGGCAACCCCTAACCCGGAAAAAGCTGAAAGACACAACATTATTCTTTATACATTTTTCTTTGTCCCTTTATGGTACAACCCGTTTTCCATTCATATCTTATACACGATAGACTTAGATTGTCATGTAATTTTATCTTATCCATAGTATTTTTACTACATATGTATTATGTCAGCGGGTGTAATATTTGATTGATTTTTTTTACCCTAGGAAATGTAGGGGAAAGTCAGGGGTAGTTTAGAGAATTTTAGATTAGTATATCTCCAGTGAGCCACGACCGGGAGATTGTTGTTTCAGTTTCTGTCATAGGTAGTCCCCTCCTTTGTTATTTTATTTATTATTTATTTTCTTTTCTTTCAATCTGTACGGGCTTTGGGATGTCTTTCCCAATTACTATTCCATAGTTCTGTTGGTAACACACATTTTTTGATAATTTATTAGAATGATTCTCTACCTGCATGAGTTTGGTTGTTCATGCAGGTGGTTTATTTGTCATTTTTTGACAACAACATAGATTGTACACTGAGTCTATTTCTAAAGCTTGTCAGCACTATACCAGTGGGATACAATGTAATATGCATCTCAGCATATTATTATACTATTTTCTTGTCAGATATGTACTGCACTGGAATATTTCAGTTTGTATAGTTTTTACAAGGTTAGTACAAAGTGTCATCGTCTGTGGTTGCTTTCAACATATGTAGGGCTGACCAGTTTTTTAGCCGATGCGGCTCCAATATGCATTATTCATGTTTATGTCAGCACTATAGTACTGGGATATGACGTTACATACATTGTAACATCTTTCTATTGTTTTGTCAGCACTATACCTGGGGGATACAATGTAATATGCATCCCAGCATATTATTATACTGTTTTACTTGTCAAATATGTACTGCATTGGAATATTTTAGTTTGTATAGTTTTTATAAGGATAGTACAAAGTGTCATTTTACTGTGGTTGCTTTCAACATATTTAGGGTTGACCGTTTTTTTTTTTTTTTTTTTTTAGCCGATGCGACTCTAATATTCATTCTTCATGTTTATGTCAGCACTATATTATTGGGATACGACATTACAAACATTGCAACATCTTTTTATTGTTTTACTGTTTATTCCGATTATTAATCAAATACTTGCACAATGTGAGCTTTCAATTTATATTATGGGGGGATTTTTGACTTTTAGATATCAGATGTAGCCTATTTGAAAAGCAATGTTTTAAATTAATTCATTTATTCAGCATTTTTTATGTGGGTTGATATGCAGTCTCGCAGAACTTAGAGATCATGTGACATTTTCAAACTCTAGTATTTATTGCAGTTTGTATTGTGTGACGCTGTTTCCATTTCTGAAGAAGTTGGTAGTGATACTGACAAAAAGCCTGTGTGTTGTGCTTAATTAAAGTTTATGTATTTGGATTTACCGGTTTTAGTGATTTTTCAATTACAGTGAGGTCTGTTGGTTTGGAGCGTATCGACTTTTTGTTTTTACATACTTTTTTATCCAGTTTAGTTTGTTTAGGTCTGGGAGTCTCCCAGGTTCAACCCTGTGTTTTTTCCAATTGCTGCAGGTGTCTAGTGAGCTACAGAAAAATATGTGAGCATTCTACTTCATTATTAGTGTGATAAGGGTAGAATATGGCAAAGATATGACTATCCTGGATGTGATGTCCATATGTATGATGTCTGCAATGCACATTGTCGCACCACTATGGGCATATAGTGATGAAAGTGTAGATTGCTATAAACCAAGATGGGTAGGGTCAAGTGTGTTGAAGGTCACCTCTGTTCCTGTGGCTATAGCCCATGCTGATTCCTGCAGTAGCCTTGCAGATGATTTATAGGCGTATGGGTTAGTAGTTGTAGTTCTGCACATTGCCAGATTGATATGCATTGCATAGCACACAACATTTGATATTACACTTTTTTAGTGTGGTTGATATATGTGTGTAAAAAATACTGAGACAACAGGGTTGTAGGGCGTGGTGGGGTGCCAACACATAGATTTTTTTTTTAAATATATGACATACAGTTTTATAAGACCCTCATTTTGTAATATCTACACATGTAATTTCATGTCATACAAAGGAAATGGGCAGTAAGCAGAAATACAGCATAATATATACATTTCCATATCGTAGTGTGCAGCGGGTTTGTACAATGGTAGCAAAGTGCATACACATGTGAGATACCCATGTTTGCACACATCTAAGCAGAGCGCAAATTTGACTGCTAAAGTATGACAATTAGTATTGAGTCTAGGAAATATATCTACTGCTTAACTGTCTCTGTGGCAGCGCAATTTAATGCATTGAAACATTGATTTTTTGGGGGACAGATGGTAGTGGGTTCAAATACAGGTGTATCTAATACTTTTCATTACAGAATGATAAAGCAATGACATGAATTGTTTATCCGATATATGTTGCTGTGTTTTTGCATAGTGTAGGTGAAGTGGCATTTTTCAGGGGTAACCACATATTTTGCCACCACTCATCACTGGTGCATGATGCGCACCTCACTGCAAGCATGGAGCCCAAAAAGTGAAGGGATCCATTGTTTCTCCAGCATTGATAAAGTCTGATAGTTAGTATTTAGTCTGTGGAATACACCTGCTACTTAACTGACTCTGTGGCGGCAAGTGTTAATACACTGAATACCAGGATATATTTTTTTGGGGGGGCAGATTGCACTGGGTTTGAATACAGCTGCATGTAACACTTTAAGTACCTTCCTTTTACCATTGCTGTACATTGGTGCATGATGTGCATCATTACTCAATAATGCATTAAAGAAATGAAAATAGGGAAGAAAGTGGTGAAATGGGGAGCAAGCAGGGGGAAGAACAAATGAAAAGCAATACAGCAATTTTCAGGAGGGTGATAGGAAAGAACCACAGTTATCTACTTTGTCAACAGTAAAAACTGATATATATCCAAAATATTAGCTGAATTTGGATTGTCACCTCCAGAGAGAGGGGTGACCACAACACAATCATGTTGTATAGCCAACTGGACTGAATCAAATATGTCAAGAAGACATGTGTGTGAAATGGAGAGCTATGTATGGGATGTCCACTTTTTTAAGGGACATATGTAAGTCTGGGTCTCTGTAAGTTGGGCAGATGAGGAAGCAATTGCAGGCAGACAAGACAAATAAGATAAGACAGAGGGACGGTGATGATCACAAGAACTTGGTGAACACCATGAATTGGGTGAGGGTGGGGAGATCCAGAGAAATGGACATCATTCTGGCTGACAGTGAAAATCAAGTCGTCACCCACAGGACTGTCATCACTATCACCTCAATGAGCAACTGGTCGGAGTGCTCAACATCTGCTTCTCCTCCTCCTGGTCCTGGTCCTATGTAAAATGACAAAGAACAGCCCCTCCATCCAGCATAGGCATGCACCAACAGTGAGGTGCACAACCATACACACTACTTCTGGCAGTTCAGTGTGGGAGATAAACTCACCACCCTTGCCACTGATCCTGGTGGGAACCTCTGGGTTATACCCCAGAGCAGAACTACCTGAGGAGGCAGATACTACAGGGGCAGCAGAGGTGGTGCTACCAGGTCAGCTGCCAGGCATGCTGGGCAATGGTACCATGGCCAATGGGGTGGGGACAGGTGTTTCATGTGGAGCAGGCCTACCCTGCTGTGCTGTGGAGCATTTCATGATGTGGTACACATGGAAGACATGGGCACATTTTGACAATACATAATTAAATAAAATAGCAAAAAAATAAAAATAAAGAGATAAGGGTTGGGGTGAGAGAAAAAGAGATACGATTATTGACTTCATATAAAACATACAATGCATTAATACAATTATTTGACTCTGTTATCTTAACCTTTACTCTTAAGACTACCACACCATAGCAGATAACGTATTACTTTTAAGACTAGCAGCTTCTAACAGATGCACACCATACAACAGATTGCAGTAAGTACTCCTTTACATGTGCATATATTGCATGTATGTGTTTATCAATTATCCAAATTACAGTTCACAGCAGGGCATGCCTGCCACTGGTATAGAGCTTTTCTTTAAAGCTTTAAGTTACACATAATTTATTTATTTTATTTTATTGTTTTAGATATTTTTACTGCAAAGTCCGACTGGACACAAGTCCTTTTTCAGTGGAGACCCAGGGAGAAAAGCTCCACATTGTACATACAGAAATACATTATATCAGTAGTATACATAAGACAAAGAAGTTAAAATACTAGCTTAGACACAGTTTGGACAAGTATCTATACATAAAGGCAAATTAATGGATTATTAAGTTTAGATAATGCACAATAAGTTTTAATGAAATCAATAAGAATCAAAAGTTTAAAAATAACGAGAGATACTGCATCATTATACAGTTCTGTGTAAATAAATATAGAGACCAGCATTACATTACAAAATTTCTGAATATAGTTTAGAAAGAAATTGAAATATCTAGTCTTAATATGTCATTGAAATATCTAGTCTTAATGTGTCATCAGCTATACAGTGGCATAGTACTGTGTCATGTTCACATGCAAAGAGGCGTAGGTAATAGAATAGACAGAGGGAAATGGTTTTGGCAGTAAGTGAAGGAAAGGTAGTTGCATAGTCAGAGGGAGAGGTCAGTCTGGAGCAGAGCAAGGGCACAGCCATTTATTGAATAAGTGAGTTTTTAGCATTGTTTTAAACTGGTGTGGTGATGTAACAGTTGTAATGTTTTCCGGTAGTGCATTCCTATATAATTTGAGAAGATGGAATCTCCTGCTTGATTTTTGGTTGTACTGATTTGTATGTGGTGTTTGTTAGTGGAGTGTATGGTTCTGTTAGTGGCATATGGTTGAAGTAATATTTGTAGGGCAGATGTTTTCATTATGTGGGCCATGGTTAACTAATTGCAATGAAGGAGGTGAAGGAGCTCTAGCCAGATGAGTTGCTTGAGTGCTATACAATGGTGAGCTCTAGCTGGTAAGTTTGCAGCAAATCTGGTAATTTTGTTATAACATGATTCAAGTTTTGCTAGCTCTGATTTTTTTTTTTTTTTTTTTTAGATTTGTGAGTATGGGAGCTACATACAGCAGTTTAGAGGTTAAGTGAGATTGGGAATGGTAGCTTTAGTATTTTTAGTGAAGTAGTGTTTGTTCCTATACATACTGGTAATGGACTACATCAGCAAACAGGTTGGAGGTGTCAGAGCAACAAAGCTGCTGTATGCAGACGATGTGGCAGTACAGGCAGACTCTGATCTAGAACTTCAGCAAAGGATAGGAGAATGGAATGCAAATCTGAAGGCACATGAGATGAAACTAAGCACAGATAAGACAGTGGTAATGGCAGCAGATTGGGGGAAATCAGAAGAAGCTGAGAATAGAGATAGATGGGAAGATAGTGGAACAGGTAAACAGCTTCAAGTATCTGGGAGGGGTGGTTGAGGAGAAGGGTAGTCTGAATGAAGAGATCAAAGCTAGAATCAGAGGGGCTGCAGCCAACTGGCATAGAGTATCAGGTGTAGTACATGACAGAAGAATGCCAAAGAAGCTGAAAAGTAAGGTGCACAAGACAGTGGTGCGACCAGTACTACTGTATGGTACAGAAACCTGGGCAGTAAAGGCAGAACAGTTGAAGAAGCTAGAGGTGATGGAAATGAAGCGCCTGAGAAAGGTGGTAGGATGCACACTGTGGGACAGGCGAAGAAATGAGGACATAAGAGCAGAAGCCAAAGTAGCTCCAATTGCAGAAAAGATCAAAGAAAACAGATTACGATGGTATGGACACATGTGTAGAAAAGCAGAAGACAATCTGGTGAGGGAGATTTGGGACAGACAGGAAGAAGGTAAGAGGAAGTGAGGGCATCCAGCAAAGAGGTGAATGGATTGTGTGAAAGAAGATCTGCGACAGTCAGGCATGAGTGTTGAAGAAGGCAGGAGAGTGGCACTGAATCGAGAGAGTTGGCGATAGTTAATACGATACCCCGACCCCATGTAAATGGGGGAAAAAAAAAGGGGATGATGATGATGATGATGATGTTTGTTCCTATACAATGTTCCAAGATTTTTGTGCACTTTTTTACTTTTTGAGAAATATGAATATCAAATTTTAAGTTGCAATCAATTTCAACTCCTAAAAGTTCGGTGTGTGGTGACGGCGAGATGACGGTGTTATTTAGTGATACAATGTTGAAAGTGTGGGTTGGTGAGGCTGATTTAGCGGGTTGGAAAATCATAAGTTTGTTTTTTTTAGAGTTTAAAATTAATTGAGAGTTTGTAAGCCAGGTCTCATCTGCTAGGAAGGATTGTTGTGTTAAATTTTGAAGTTCTTGAATTGAGGAAGCAGCACATATTACTGTTGAATCATCTGCATATTGGATGAGGGAGGCTTGTGGTGTTGAGTTGTGGAGGTTATTTGTAAATATTGAAAATAGTAGTGGGCCTAAGACTGAGCCTTGGGGGACATCTAGAATCACTGGTAGAAGGGGAGATAAAGTCTGTTGCCAAAAGAACTGCTTCCTGGCATCCAGTAAGCTAATCCTGGAACCAGACAAAGGTAGAGTGACAAAAGTTTAGTTTGGAGAGAATGTTTAGAAGTTTACTATGAGAAATCATATCAAAGGCTTTTGATAGGTCAAGGAAGATGGCGGATGCATAATTACTATTGTCTCTATGATAGTTGACAGTATTGGTGAATGACATCAGAGAAGTTGATATGCTGTGAAATGATCAAGACATGCTGAGTGTTGGTTGGAAGTTTCTTATTATGCAGATAATCAGTAACTTGCAAGTGAATGACCCTCTAGTATTTTAGACAGTGGTGATAATATTGAGATTGGGTGGTAGTCAGAGAGATCTGTTGAATAGCCACCGTTATGTAGAGGTATAATGAGAGGTTTTCCAAATGGGAGGGACTTGTTGTTCAGCTATGGGTCTATTGATAAGAATTTGTATAGGATAGGCTATTCCGTCTGCTCTTCATTTTAGGAAATCGGCAGGTAGGTTGTCTGCAGCTAATGTGGTGGGTTTTAGCTTTTTAAGCAGTTTTTTTGATTGCCTTTGTAGGTACAGGTTGCAGGGAAAAGGTTGATTTAATATTGGAAGAGGCAGTGGTGGTTCTGATGTGTGAGGGGGTTTGATTATTAGGCAATGCTAAGATGGTTTCAGTAAAGTATTCATTAAATTGAGTAGCAATATTGTATGAATAATTAGACGTGTTTGGGGGGGGGTGTACTGACTTTGCCTGGCAGACGTATATTGTTTATAGCTGTCCAGAATTGTTGCAGGTTATTGTGGTGCTTTGGTTGGATTTCTGAGTAGTAATTTATTTTGTATTGCTTAATTTGCTGCTTTTCTTTATTTCTAAGTTCCCTGCACATTTGAAGAGTGGGTTAAGACATTCTTTTGTTCCAGGTTGCCCAAGCATTGTCTCTAGATTTAAGCAGTGATTGTGTTTTAAGTAGTGATTTAAGTAGTGATTGTGTAATTGAAGAATTAACATTTATTGCATAGCTGGGAAGTGTGGTATTTGGACCCACCACCCCTGACTAAAGTCTAATAATGGACTCTTGGTTTGTGCTACACAGTAATGCTTGCAAGCTGGCTTTTGCAGTTGGAAAATGTGTGTTCAATTTGATGCAACTGTATAAAATACCAAAAAAGCTATCTTTGTTGGTGCTATAGACTAATTTATGCATACTTGCTTTTACAGTTGAGATATGCATGCATGGTCAGTTTGATACAGCTATATAAAATACAAAGTAAGCTCTCTTAACTTTTAATGATACAACAACAGTACTCTTCTTCAGCATACATACCACATGCCTCCCTCATCCTTGCCAGTCTAGAGGCATGGGTCCTAATATTGCACTCCTTCTCAGTCACAGCTGTGGATAAAAACAGAACAGAACACAACAGAATAACATCATGAGTACCAGTCTTGCCTATGTTCAGCTTTTGAGACTTACAAGTACTCGATGTAGTTTATACTTACACATCTGTGGGATGTTCTCCATCCTAAATTCCTTGTTCCAAGCATTAAGGGTACCCCTCTTCCTCCTCCGGAGGTCACCGCAGTGATGCCTACACTGTTCACCAATACAGGGGATACCAGTTGCACTGGTTACAGCCTCAGCCAAACTATCCCAAGTCTCTGTCTTAAACTGGCTCCCAGACTAGTCCTCCTGCACCAGCCTGGCACTGTGTTCTTTCACTATGAGTCCCAAAAAAAATCTTCAACTCTTGGACACCCCATCTCTGAGCCCTAAATCTCAGACCCTATTTACGAATGCCTGCCATGTCTATCAGAGGACAAGAGCACTGGAGACTGATGGTTTCCCACCAATTTCCAGTTGTCATGTTTACTGCGAGTGTGCAGACTGTTTGAAATTTTTGTGCATCGCTTACCATCTCACAAACAAGGTGCTCGAGGATGCGCACCTCTAAGAACCGTGTTTGTGTGATGGTAAGACATGCGCAACAGCGGCAAGCAATTCAATTTCAAGGTTATTTGATGTACAGGCAGTTGTGTAAGTGTCTTACTCAAATGTGAAGGCCATGCCACTCCAGATAGAAGAAATATGCTTACATGAACATAGTACACAGTATACACACAACCATGCATTTGATAATAAATGGGCAATACATATCCAAATAAATAAGCAAATAACTGACGCAATATTAGTGTCTCAGGCCTCATACATATAAAAATGAGTATCAGCTACACTGTATATCAAGTGTTTTAAGTGAGAGTGAGTATAATGGGAAGTGGAATAACATTGAAATTGTATGGAATATGCTGTATTAAAACCCAGGACTATGTACATGGTAGGCCTACATTTACACCTGCTGTCACAAAAAGGTTGAATAAACATTTATCTATGTTGCAGTTCATTGCTATAAACTGTAATGTCACAACAGTAAAGCAAAGTTTGCACTCCCTGTACTCCAGCCCTTGCAGTTAACACCTGCTGCCACAGGATTAGTTATGTGACATTCATAGTATTAAGTATTACTGCCCATTTCTTGTGCATGACATGACATTACATGTGGAAACATTAAACAATGAAGGTCCTGTCTCACACTACGTCACATATTTACAATACAGCCATGTGTTGCTCCCCCCACCAAGTACTGCAACCCTGGTGTCTCAATACTTTTTCCACACATATATCACCTACACTATAGAAAGTAATATTAAATATTGTGTCATATGCTATGCACATCAATCTGGTAATATGCAGAACTACGACTATTGACCCATAAGCCTAACAATCCTTATCTGCAAGGCTGGGGAAGGGATCAGCACAGACCTTATCCACAGGGACTTAGGTGACCTTCAACACACTTGAGTTGACCCATATTGAATTTGTCAAGGATAGATGTTGCTTACTGAACATTATAGACTTCTTTGATATTGACTACAAAGAGCTGGATGACAGATAACAGGACATACCACCTATGTTCAGTTATCCAAGGCCTTTGGCAATATCCCCCATTCATGTGTCATAGTGAAAATGTCCCATCCAGGAATTAAGGCATACAGTACTACCTGGATAGCCAACTGGCTCACCAACAAAATACACACTCTCAAAGTTGGGGACTGCACTCCTCCACTACCCACTTACTAAGGGAATACACCGAGGATATGTGCTTGGCCCTCAACTGTGTGTTAACTATTTCCCTGTAGCGCAAACAATGGTAGGTAGCCTGTGGTTTACCATGTTTGCCGATGACTGTAATTGTGCACAGACATATAGCTTTCCCCAGTAATGGTAACATATTACAGAAGGGGCTGACAGAGACAAATGATTGTTGCCAAACTCACAGACTGAACCTTACAGCAAATAATGCCTCGTTGCCCTCTTTCGCAGTGAAGCACCCCTGCTAATTATGATGTATATAGCACCACTTCTCAGCTCAAGCACAGTATTGTGAGACTTATGAACACATTTTCATAGCAATCTACACTTTCATCACTATGTATGCATAGTAATGAGGCACACATTCTGCATTGTGCACATCATACATATGGACATCACATCCAAGACCAGGATAGTCATACCTCTGCTCTACTCTACCCTTATCACACCAAATAATGGAGTACAATGTTCACATCTCTCTGTAGCTTGCCAGACACCTACAACAATTGGAGTGAACACATGGTTGTGCCTGGGAGACTCCAAGGCCTACAAACATGGCATACATGGAAAGACTTGACATACCTGTCACTGTACTCAGTATCATGCAGGCTGCTGAGAGGTGACCTATGGCTGTCCTACAGAGCAGTCTCAGAACCTGTCATTCTGGAAGTGATGTTCATCTGCAATTCAAATGGGACAACTATAATTTACCACAGGATGCTCAACCTAGCCTATGACATAAACAGAAAATGCTGGGGAGACAGATATGTCCCACAACAATTCACACTCTTCTGTAATAGGCTCCACCTTTGTGCGAACCAGTGCTCCTCAATGCCCCTGTACAAGCAGAACCTTCACTACTGTTTGGGTGATTGTAAAGTTACCTCTGTGGTGGCACCTATATCCCTCATAGACAGGCCCACTTGTTGCTACTCACAAAATCACTCTGCTAACAACAACTATCTAAATATGCTTAATAAGGGTACTTTTGTTTTTAAACACCTTCAACACCTAGGCTTTGATTGCCTCATGTATACTGACAACCACATACTCCTAAAACTTACAAATACAATACGTGACAGATGCAACTATACAATGAATCCAGAATAAATTCTCTCTCTCTCTCTCTCTCTCTCAACAAACCAAGTGCGCAACACATAAACCTGCATACACAGAGGTAGTCATTAAAAGCTTACCAAAAGAGAACAGACCTTACAAATGCAAACCATCTGTACACATTACAGTCCCAATGGAACTCTCTACACATAAAAACAAATGTATCATTGTGTCACCAATTAAGCCCTTAACACAAAACATCTGAAAAACAATATCTTGGTCATAGGAGAAGCCATAGTGAGACACGCAGATGTCCCCCTCACCAGGTTGCACAAGGAGAAAGTCACGGGTTAGCTGCCTGTCAAGTGGCAGGATATCGAAAGTCATGCACTCACTCAAGTGTTACTACAACAAGCACAGTTACACCTCTGTCATACTCCATGTGGAAGTAATTGACTTCAGACATACCTCACTGAACTATATGAAGAGAGATATGACTGAGCTCTCAGATTATGTGCCCCAGACAGGTATGTCCATCATTGCCTTTTGGTATGTACCTCACAAGACATCTACAACAAGTGGAAAGGCCACAGAAATACCTCACCAAGAGGATTACCAGCCTCAAACAGATGCCCTACGCAGACCATCTCAAAAAACTCCAGCTTTACTCCATCTCATGTTGGCTACTCAGAGGTGATCTCTGCCTGACATACAAAGCTATGTCAAACCCAGAGCTGTTGGACATGCTCCACTTAAAGAAATCCCTCTGATCTACACGATCTAGGGACCTAAACCTTGTCACCACAATAAACAGAACATGCTGGAGGGATAGATTCCTGTCCCAGAGACTTCCCATACTCTGGAACAAACTACCTATCTATATCAAACAAAGCTCCTCATTAGCAATCCTCAAGAAAAAATCTTGATGATTGGATGGGAGATAGGAAATTCACTCCGGGGATCACTTCTGTGGCTCTGCTCAACAGGGGCACAGGAAAATAATGTTCTTGGGTGGCAAAAGCTAGGGTACCATTTGGCTAGGCTTATATAGGCCCTAGGGCCAAAAGCCTAGTACCTACCTATGAATCTAAGCAGCATTCTAGCTTCACCCTGGATGATGCCTCAATACAAAAAGAATTATCAACTTCAACAATTGGCTTAGCTACCGGTATTAATCCAGGGAGATACAGTATTTGTCAGCCTGGGAGGATATGGTCGACAGTCCACACTGCTTTGCCAGGGATGGTCTTCATCTGTCACCTCTTGCCTTTCGATTACTGGCAAAAATATTTGCCTCCCCCTAGTGGCTTTTTTTAGGCAATGTCATAAGAACAAAATTCCTGACGTAAACATATCCTCAAAAGACAAACTCAGGGTTATACTGCTTAATGCTAGGAGTCTAAACCAGAAACAGGAAGATGTTGATGTTTGTGCAGTCACTGAGACATGGTTTAAGGCTGCAGAGATCCCTCAGGCCATGAAAGACTATAATGCCTTCCACACTTTCAGGCTGCAAAATGGACATGAAAGTATCAAAGGAAGAGGTGTAACCATCTTCATTAAAGACAAATGCACCTTAACATTGGTTAAGAAGTATGACTCCCTACTGTTACTCCAAGCCCAATAAACTGCAGTAAAGACCCCCCTCCACATCATTGTTAGGTGCAGGTCCACCGACATGAACCATGAAAACCACACAGTGCATTCCTAGACCTACATTACTCACTCATAATACAGCCAAACACCCTAGGCATGGGTAACTTTAACTATCCTTCCAGCAACTGGGATACTTATATGACCTCAAACATGCTTGCTCAAAGGTTCATGCACTTTGTAAACACAAATGTTCTGGAACAGTTAGTCCAGACACCCAAAGGGGATTCTGAGCTGGTACTCAGCAACATGGGAGATTACTGCAACACCCCATGTGTGAGATCCTCCCTGGTAAGGTCTGACATAGATCAGTCACATTCAATGTAACAGTTTTACCTGACCCCTCACCATGATACAAAAGGATGAAATGTTTCTCTAAAGCAAACTACAGCTTCCTAAGTGATGGCATAAATAGTTTAAAAACTCCTGACACTGCTGACAATAAAGACTCCTATATGGAGATGTACATGAATGCCCTGTATAAACACCTTTACAAGTTTATAGACTTAAGTCATACCAGAACAGATCAAAACTTGCTCACAAAAAAAAACAAGCCACCTTGGTGGACATCTAGCATAAACAGATTATACAACAAGAGAAAGAAAATGATGTCCAGGAATTAGAGGGAACAGTCTCAGCAGAAGAATACTCCCCATAGCGCTAATTAGACATCTTGTTAAGTTCTCTAAAGGTAATTAGGAAACTAAATTAACATCCATAGCTAAGGATAATTACAAGGCACTCTTTAGCTATGTCTGCAATGTAAAAGGGAAGGCTCAGCTTTGCAATGAATTCATAGTGGATGTTACCACTCATACTGAGTCTGAGGACATCGCCAACCTGTTAGCAGACAGGTTTGGCAAAAATTTCACACCACTGTATCCAGCAATAATATCCCAAAGCATACCTGTCACCAGTTCTCTACTTATTATCTTCAAAGAACAGGTCATAACCACACTGGCCAATGCCAAAACACAGCCTCTATGGGACTGGATAACATCCCAGGCTGCTTACTAAATGGTGTAAAGCAAGAGTTAGCTGTACCACTGGGTACTCACATCAACCACAGTCTAAGTAGTGGCTTTGTCCCAACAGAGTGGAAAACAGCAACTGTAATCCCCTTGCACAGAGGGGGTCCCCTCAATCAATCCAGGGAACTATAGATGCATAAGCATGACCAGCCTTGTCTGTAAGGCCATGTAGAGAATTGTCTTGGACCTTATCAACAAGGACATTGGTGACCTTCAAACTCTGGAGCTGACCCAGTTTGTCGTTGTTAATGGCAGATCATGCCTGTTAAACCTAATGGAATTCTTCAAGAGTGTCATCAAAGCCCTGGATGAAGGCAAATCAGTACATACTGCCTATTTCAACTTGGCAGAGGGCTTTGACAAAATCTCCCACTCGGGTATCATTGAGAAAATTCACCAGATGGGATGTCTCACAAACGGGCTGGGGATTTCGCCTCTACCATCAGTAGTGTTCCACAAGGGTCTGTGCTGGGCCTTCTACTGTTTGGAATGTATTTCTCAGACATTCAGGTGATAACAGATGGCCAGTGGCTCACCAAGTTTGCTGATGACTGCAAACTGTGTGCAATCATTGAATCCCCAAACAATGTCAACATAATACAAAATGGACTGACATACACAGATGACTGTTACATAAGCCACACACTTAAAGTTAACCCAAAACATGCACTATTATCTCATTCAGCAAAGAAGTCCCTGTAAAGTACACTATTAATAATAACCCCCTATTTCCCAAACCAATTTTGAGAGATTTGGTAATGCAGGTTAATAGTGACCTCAGCTTTGATCATCATGTATCCACAGTGGTAAGATAGGTCTTTTAGGTTGCACACCTCAAAATTAAGGGCATAGCATCCAAGACTAAGGATGATATCAATTCATTGTTCTTGTCCCTCATCAGACCAATAATAGAGTACAATGCTCCCTTTAGTGGGTACCTCACCAGACACCTGCAACAGCTGGAGATACCTAAGGGTTTTCTCAGCAGGAAATCAAGATATTTCAACATATGACCTACATGGGCAGACTGAAGACTCTGTCACTGTACTCTGTATCATATAGAATGCTGGGAGGCAACTTGTGCCTGGCCTACAGAGCAGTATCAGAGCCTGCCTCAAAGGAAATGCTGCATCTCTATAAATAAAATGGAATAAGACACACTCACTATAGGGACCTTAACCTAGTCTGCTATACCAACAGGGCATGCTGTAGAGGCATATATGTCTCCCAGAGATTGACATTCCTATGAGATAAACTCCCAATTCACATAAAACTGAGCTCCTCAATGACCATATTTAAGCTTAAGTTGGAAAATTGGATGGTAAATTGTAAATTTCCCTCAGGACTTTCACCTATGCCACTCCTAGACAGGGACAACCAGCGCTGATCATGGATTAGCAAATATTGACTACATATCTTGGTCTATAAAGGAACACTGGTAGAACTTGGTTAGACATGAAAAGGCCCTAGGGCCATTAGCCTAGTAACCTCCTATGAACCTATGTATCTAGAGCCATTATGGTAGTAGCCTCATTTGAACCTATGCAGAACCTATGCAGGCTTGTCAATAGTATGCCTCACACATAGACTGCTGATGTCATGTACTATAGGCTGAGCTACAATCCTGCAAATGTCAAAGTTGTACTGTGGCACTTGCATTACATAAAGAAGTCTGCAGTCTGTGCACTTAGGTAGGTAAGAGTTCTATTCTCACTGCAGTCAACTGTCAGTGTGTGAGCTTTTGCCTGACATTACAGGCAACATTTTACAACAGCATGTGGAATACTGTTATTACCATATTCTCAACAGACAATGCTGATGTCATCAGCTATATCAGATTATTGGATATGCAGTTTTCCCACCAGGGCATGGGCAGGCACTGGCCTGAAGACCAAGCAGACATCAACACATCCTATAACAGACAAATTACAGACACATGTATTTTTATCTATCCACAAACATTATGGCATGGTTTGTAGGCCCTGTGTTATGTTGATGAGAAAACCCTGTGGTCTTTCCAGCTGTAGTATGTGTCTGGTGAAGTATATGTGAAAGAGAGCATTATACTGTATTACTGTTCTGATGAAATTTGACTACAGTACTGTTATACAATTCTCAGATCTGAATATGATAGCATGACTTATGTGTGCTATACATTGGTACTGGAAAAACATTAAAGAGAGAGGTTAGAAAGTAATGATATGCATTAAAGTTTCTGACTTCACAACCCTTACAAGACTATAACCTTATGAAATTATGATGCTATCAACTGTATAATTTGCCAAGGCCAATATAAGTCAAAGGCACATTGACCAGTTCAACAACAGAAATGTAGCTGTAATAAGCACTAAGTTAGCTATGCACCCTGAGCATCAGACACAGCTTTTGTTTCCCTCAATACAAAATATAGAAAACAGGGATATGGCACAGTTATCATCACTTGCACAGGCTGTTGTTGGGTGGGGTCAGGAAGCCTAGGCTGACACAAAAGGTTGGTGAATGTGTGCGAGTGAGAAGGTGAAGAAGGCAAACATCGGGATAAAATAACAAATGGACAGTGAAACAAAATGAGTAACTGTTGTATATGTGTGTCTGTATGGGTCCAGTAGGTGAAATTGGTGTGTGAATCTATGCATGAACACAGCCAAGATCTGTGCTAGCTCTACGTCTTGGTCTGTTGGACGGGTGTGAGCCATGCATGATAGAGGTGGCAGTTCATTGTTCTATCCCCAACCATGAGAATTGGGTCTTCCAGGAGTTGCACTGGCACCTCCATGCCCATGATCAGATTAAGTGCTGCTACCTGAAAGTAACTGATGTCTGCTGGAGGAGCTCCCTTTATGGGGATGCCCAAGACCATGACACCATGGCTTGCTACATTTGGGTGTGGACAACACACTTACTGATGGAGCTGTGGAAGTACTGCCACTCTGAGAGCGTGGTCTGGAATGGCCACATTGGCTGACAGCAGATGATGTGGCAGACCTATGCCCATGAGGATGCCATTCCTCTCCCAGCAGACGTTCCATCACAGACACTGCTCATTCCATGACAGACATCCCTTGGTCCATCACTGTCATCCCTCATTCCAACATGTTATTCATTCAATCCAGTGACTCAGCAACACAGAAGAGGCAGTCACACATGTCAGACTGTGCACATCCATAGCCATGAGCATTTGTCTGGTGCACCTATGCGAACATGCCTGTTCCTCAGGATGGTCCTAAGCATCTGGTCAATGGCACTGGAAGTGACAACTACACCAGGTGGAGGAGGGACAGCAGACTTCCTCCGAGCACCCCTGTCAATTCTCCTGTGTGGCACCTTGCTCACACTTTGGCTATGGCCAGACTCAGCAGGGGACTGAAGCTACAGTAGCCACACTTGCCTGATGAATGTCTTTGGCCACCACCTGTCCAATATCTGTGGGCTAAGTGGACTGGGTAGGCATAGGCCTACTTGCTGAGACCGATGGAAATGCAGGGGATGGTTGTATGTCAACATCTGTGTCAGATTCAACCTCTGCACCCCCCTAACTGTGCCTCAGTTTGGCCACCATCATCAGAGTCTGCTGAGACACTCAGATCAGGTAGCACAAGGCCCGCAATCCCACTGTCATGATCACCTGTGATAAAAAGAAAGAAACACAGGAATATTAATACCTGCACTACTGAAGTGCAATATATGCTAACAAACTAACAGTGCTGCCAGTATTACAGACAGTACAGCAATTCACACAACAGGCCTAAGATGACACATTATGATGTTGTTGTTTGTCTTTCAGCTTTTTCCCGGTAAGGGGTCACCACAGCGGAACTCCAGTCCGCTAATGATTGGCAGTAGATTTTTACGAAATGCCAAGGTGCCAGCTCAATGCCCAACCTTCAACAAAGGCACGCCCATTTACACCATCATGTCTTTTGAACCCTACCCAACCACAGGGAGGACATGCAGACTCCACACAGAAGGCACTCCCAAGCCACGCCGAGAATTGAACGGGAGAACCTCTTGCTGTGAGGTAACAACGCTACAGCCGTACCACCGTGGCATTAACATTATGATATTTCTTTAAATTGATCTGAAGTAATGACATAAAAATATTTGGCTTATCATCTGCATGAGCCATACATCATTGCAGTCCTGACAGTCCTGGAGGAAGTTAATCAAGAGGTAAGGGCAACATTGTCACATTTAACAGTAACACAGGCAGTTATACAGTTACTCCTTTATAAGTGCATTAACTCTAGTCTCAACAAGAATGTGGCTGACAACTCCAAATTAAGCTTATAACTGTAGCAATCTTCAACCCTCCCCCCGAAAAAAGACATATGACACAGAATTAACACACATTGCAATTGTTTTACTATACAACAGTATTCATCTGTTCAGATAACAAAGCCTATCTGGAAGTTCCTCCTGGGATGTGCTTGCTGTCTCAGAAGGTGTGGCACCCACATACAGCACATGATGTACTCCACTCTAGTATAAGGGGTCTATATTAGAGGAACAAAAGTTCATCTTAGGGAACGCTCACATAAGCGAATATCCAGGTACTCGAAACTGCAATTGTGGGGGACTGTGCCTCACAGCCCCCACCCCCCGCTAAATATATATTCCAACTCTGAGATCGCACCACAGTGAGAAAAGGGCAAATATTCCCATCCTCACTGTACCGCAATCTCACAATTTCAGTTTTGAGTTCCACAATATTCGCTCATGTGAGTGTTCACTAAGATGAACTTTCATTCATCTAATATAGACCCTGTATAAGCTGTCAGGATCTCATATATTTGCCAGGAACTCTTCACTGGGGTTAAGATGTGATTCCCTAGCAGGCTTTCCCTGGTAACCATTTGGTCATGGACAACTGCTGCTGCTCAACTCTGTGCAGTGGTTATCATGTCAGTGGCCCTGCGGTGCACCTGTTCATATGTTCTGCTGTGATCCTTCCCCACAAGAGTGATGTCTTGTATGATCTGCTGCCATAGTTTCAGCCTCTGTGCCAGGAGAAAAGCACCATGTTGCCAAAAACCATCAACAATAATTTCATTTTCAGCATTACTGAAGGGGGGGGTCTCTGTGGATGGACACACCTGTCTGACATAGTTGTAGGTGTCCTAAAAGACAACAGAATGATAATACACATAAGTATCACATAACTTCAAAATAACTATTTCCAGATAAAATGGAAAAATTAGCTAGTCAGTGTTACCCACTGGAGAAACACAAAACACTCTACAGATGTGAAATACTAACAACAAGCAGGATGCATAACAAGGAGACTAACAAGAGAAGCATATCCTTGTTTGTGCCACAACAGTAACTCACCTTTGCTCCCCCCCAAAAGAACAGTCCATTATTGTTTGTGCCATAACAGTAACTCACCTTTGCTCCCCCAAAGTACACCCCATTCTTGTTTGTGCCATAACAGTAGGTCATCTTTGCTCCTCCCTCCACAAAAAAAAAAAAAAAAAAAAACTGGCAAATGACCCATTTAAAAGTGTAAAAGATTTTGCTTCACATTATTCTTAAATTCATTCCAACATATGCATTGTGTAGGTAACAAAATGGGAGCATACATGCTGAAGTTCACTAATCCACTGTTCATATATATTATGAAAAAAAAATACTTTTTTGTAGTCTTGCAAACATAGCGTCATAGATAATACTAGGCTAACTGCCCTTATGGGCCATTTTAAGCCTAGCCAATTACTCCATGTGAGAATCAAACCCTTTACTTTGTGTCTGTAAGGTACACACCATAATCATTATGCTTTCCTCTCCATCAGTTTGGCTAGCTACAAATTTACCTTTTTATAATGGAGTAGATTATTACTGGATTGCATCTGTCTTAGTCTGCGTTTCATATTTGCTAACTACAGCACAAGTAGTTGAATGGCATGCTAATCAATCAATCGGGTGGAGCTATTCAAAAAGCTATAAAGTATCCATGTAGACTCCATACTTCTTTTTCCTGCGGACTTCAAAAGTTTTGGACTACCGGCACAGAAAGTCTACACAGACAGTATGTTAGGAGCTGCTGATACTTTAATCCATTTGTATGTGCTACAGACTGAAGCCAATGCTGCTGTTGCTGCTGACAATACACCTAGGCTGAGAAGGAGAAGAATTTTCAGGCCATGTTTAACTTATCACAACTTACATGATGTGGAAATTATAGAACACTACAGGGTAGATAGGGAAACAGTACAGGAACTCTGCGACCTCTGCCGACCTCATCTCAGAACCGGAGCTAACCGAGATGAATCCATCCCAGTGGAAAGTAATGTATATGTAGCCCTTGGAATTCTAGCTATAGGTGCCTTTCAGAGACCAACAGAAGACATGCTGGAGGTGTCACAGGCATCAGCATTCAGGATTCTCCACCAATTTCCTGGACACTATGCTCCAACATGCCATTGAGCACATATATTTTGCCTGTAGTTCTGAGGAGAGGACCAGCAATATGCCACAGTTCTACAGGGTAGCACACTAACCTGAAGTACTGGGTGACATAGATGGCATTCATGTAAAAATGAAGGCAGCACCTGAGGAACAGAGTAGGGTCTACATTAACAGAAAGGGCTACCACTCTATCAACTACCAAGTCATGTGTAATGTCAAGGGAATCACCTTGAATGTGTGTGCTGGCAACCCTTTCGGTTACCACAACTCACATATCTGACACACCTCATAACTGTACCAGATGTTTGTTAGGGGGATATCCCACTGGGTCATTTACAAGGAGATGCAGGATATGCACTGGAGCCATGGCTGATGACAGCCATCAGAAATGCACACACACCCATGGAAGAAGGCCATAATGAGGCCCACACTTTCACCCAGAAATGTCATAGACAGTGTTTTGGGGCTGCTGAAGTCATGGCTCCAGTGCCCAGATACATCTGGGGGAATTCTGCAGTACCATTCATGGACTTGTACCAAAATCTTCACAGTATGTGCCATGCTACACAACATAATTCTGAGGAAACAGCTGCAGCAGGATCAGTAAGGAGAAGGGGAAAACATCCCACCATCACTGCCAAGGTCACCACAGCCATAGGTAGATGAGCAGTCACAGAGGGAACCACCAGCTTCTGTGCGTGTAGGCAGACATAGGTGTTCTCAGTATGCCCTTGCATTGGCTAACAGACAACACATAGTACATTCAGTAACCACCTAGATGCCTACAACCTTTCTCTTACTCACATAGAGTAACATTGATGTCAAGCAACTCATACAACCTTTACCTCCCCATGTATTGGCTGTCTATTGCTTGCATCAGAGTCAACCCTAGGGTTGCCACCTTTCTATTGTGCCATTTCCTGAGAAACAAGCCACGCCCCATGCATAATGAAGCCACACTCATCCCCTTTAATAGGCATGCCCCTTTGCTCTAGCACTCTTCAGCACAAGTCGAATATCACATAGTTACCACTAAATAGAAAAAATATGCAACAAGTCAGAAGTAAATTTAAAAACTTTATTTAGAAATACTTAATTCAAGGGTTTACTACATACAACAGTACATCACATGCATGGGAAAACTAACCCTTCAGCACAAGTCTTATATCACATGTAGGTAGTACTAAAATGGAATTACTTAGATATAAAAACAATAATTCATTCAAAGCAGTACATAAAAGGTTCACTACACACAATAGTACAAACAGTAATTCATTCAAAGCAGTATATTAAGGGTTCACTACACACAACAGTACAAAAATGCCAGCACTTGAAGAAAAGCAATTGTATAAAGTGTCTTTACAATTTTGCCAGAAATCATTGCTTATACCTGAAGCTATATTTGGCTTTTGATCTAGCAGCCTCAAGTAATGGCTGGTTATTTTTCACAAATGAATAAAATTGTGAACAACTCATGTCAAAGTTTAGCTTGACCTGCAACTCTGCCTTCACAAGAGACACAAGCATTCTATTTCTTGTATCAGTCCACGCATTCCCCATAAGTGAAAAAACCCTTTAAACAAAGCTATTGCTGGGGGGATTGAAAGGACAAACTGCACCAGTCTGTAAAGTGGCTTGCCTTCTAGAGCGTTACTAAAAAATGTCACCCAGCGGTCACTTACAGATGCCTCTGTCATCTGTAACAGGGCTGGCAATGCAGCAGTTAAAGTGCAGTAGTCTGAGTAAAGTGCTTCAATGTCTACGTCCAATTTGAAGAGGTCTGCAACTGTACACAGTTCTGGCCAAGTTACAGGATGTTGGAGGCCGAGGACCTGCATAGCTTTAAAGGGACTATTATCATAGTCAAATCACTTCTGTATGTAACAAAGTGCTTTACTGTAAAAATCACAGAAGATTGGAGGCTGAGGACCTGCATAGCTTTAAAGAGACTGTTATCATAGTCAAACCACTTCTGTAGGTAACAAAGTGCTTTACTGTAAAAATCACAGAAGGTCCTATAGACCTGCTGTGTGACAGCTGGAGTAAAGTGCTGTAAGGCAGATGAAACTTTAGCATTAAAGAATTGGTCATCCAGCCTTCTCTGCAACTCATCTTTAAGACTTTTCATCACTGTGTACAACTCAGGAGCAGAGAGATTGTAATTTTCCAGCTTTGCTATAGACTTGTGGAATACCTGCAGGATATAGTGCATGAAATGTATGTAGCACTCTGCCTCTGAGATATCCCCACTGATGCCATCCTCATCAGCCTCCACAAATTTCCAGATAAAGGGTTGACAGTTCTCAGGCCCTTGACAAATAAAATAACTTTTAATAGCAGGCCAGCATTTGACCAGCCTCTTAACAGCTGGGAACAAAGACAGCCACCTTGTTACAACATGCTGCATGATTTCCTTAAAGTCCTGGTCTAGAAAAGAATAGAAGTCTTTCAACAGTGCAATTTTTTTAGCAGATGTTGAAAACTCACTATATATTTCCAAAACCAGAGTCTCCACAACAAACTTTACAAAGGACTTACTTGCATGCTTGGCACAGTTGTGTATAACATGGCATAAACAGTTTGCTGCAATGATGTGAGGTACCTCAGATTTCAAAGTTTTAAAAACAGATCTGTGCTTTCCATAATTAACCGAGGCATTGTACGCAACATAGCTAGCAATGTTTTGTACTTGGAGTCCATTCTGCACAAAGATGTCCTTTATTCTTTTAAAGATACATTCAGCACTTTCATTATGATCCTCGTAGAAATCCAGAAGTTTCCACTGTGTGCCATGGGTGTGAGTGAAGTACTGAATAACCAAAGGGAACATTTTTCTGTTCCCTTTATTGGATGCATCCGATCCCACTGAGAAATAGGAATTGCCAAGTTCCTTCAGAAGGAGCTCCTCTGAATGAGGTGCAAGTACATTCATGACAATACTCTCAGATTTTGTCTTCCCACAGCTGAATTTTGAAGCCAAATTAGAATGAGGGAATCAGGGATACATATGAGTGACCATGTTTCACTCCATGGTAGACTGCTGTCACTTCAGCTGCAGTCAGTTTGGAAGCTTCACTGGTTGCATTACGTGGCTGAATAAACTTTGTCATTACAAGGTTCTGCCTCTGAAGATGAAGGCTTTGCTGATGTTTGTCTGACTTCTGATGGCTTTTCAGTGCCTTTTCTCCATCCCATTTTGCAGTGAAACTTGTTCCACAGGATGTGCACTTTACCATGGCATCTGCATTTGGAACAGGTCGCACCCATGAGTAGCTTTGCTCCCACACCTTATTATAACTGCAGAAAAACTTCTTTGGAGACACGCTTTCAACCTCTTGATCCATTGACCTTTTCCCAAACATGATTCGTGCAGGATCCTTACTCAACAACACTACAATAAACCAAAACATCTATTAATACAACAATCACACTTGACCAACACCTGTGCCTGGTGGGGCTTGTGTCAGTCAGTAGCCAGAGTTGATCTCCAGACTTTCACACCCTGGTAATACCAAGTTGGTATAAGGAAAAAAAACATGTGAAAAAGTGAGACTTCACATGAAAAATTAACAGTGAAGGTCAAGCAATCAAAGGCAGAAGCAGACACAATAAAGACGAATTTTGTAGCTCAGCAATCATAACACCCTCTGGCTGCAGCAGTAATAACTTGCATAGAGACGGCTCAAAAATCAGACTTCTAAATACTGTAATCCTAGAACAGGCCATGCAGTTTCTTAGAAGCCTAACAAAAATATTTAGCGATTTAAAACTTCTATCATTTGATAGAAATCCATGCAGTATGAGAACAGTGAGGCAAAATCTGTCGGTTTTGTTCTAAACAATACCTTTCAACTTAGGTAAGAAACCTACACTAGGCTGTGCTAGAGGCGCAGAAACATTAGTCTTAGGTGTTACATGACAGTTTACTGTGCTGTAAATTTCCATCTGATTTACAAACACATGGGAAAGGCTGGCACAGGTTTAGTAACTATGTCCCCTTTTCACCAGACTATACAGGTAATCATTGCCACCTACTCCTTATCAGTCACTTTAAGGTCCCAACAAAAAAAGTGCCCAATCTTACCATTTGACCTAATGGCAAGGTAGAGTGGCCCACAGTGTCACTAAATAAATATGCAAGTAGTCTCGAAACTTAAATCTCTACACCACAGTGAAAGGTTTACACATATATTATAAAAGAAAATATTCAGTATATATTCACTGTGACAAGTTCAAAACCACATAAATTATTGACAATCTCAAAGAAAAACAAAGTAAAAACAGCAACATTAAGCCTTACTATATACCCAAGACAGTACACCCTAGAATGAAAAACATAGATCAATTTAAACATGGTGATGACAGACTAGAAATGGCAGTTCTACAGTCAAAGCATCTTATACAAGTCATGTAGTCATTATATACTCACTGTAACATCAATGTACAAAACCACATGAAAGATTTAAAACATTGCAGTAAAAACAGCCAAACTAAGCCTTGTTATAGATGGTATACCCTAGAAAACACAGATCAAGGTAAACATAGCAGTTAAGACAAATTAGAAAAGTGATAGTTCTACAGATGCAAGAATCTTATACAAATCAGTCAGTATATATTCACTGTAACATCAAAGTGCACCCACATGAGAAATAAAAAATCATTAAAATAACTTTGCAGTAAACAGCCAAACCAGCCCTTGCTATATAGAGATACAGTTATAAACCAAGCATCTTATACAAATCATTTATCACTATTAGCACAGCTAATGAATTAATATAAATTTAATATTTACAAAATTCACTAATAGCTGTGCTAGCAGTATTTCATTCCAGACCACACTAAACCTTTGAAAATCTTTCAAATAAATATTAAATTCCACTTACCTCCAGAAAAGCAGCAGGGCTCCTTAGACAATCTCAGGAGCAGGGTACAACACAAACTAGTCCGTGCAGAGGCAGAGGCTGAGCAAACAAGCAGCAGGCAGGGCAAAAAAAGGGCTCAGTGTCACCAATAGCAGGGCAGCAGCAAAAGTACTGATACAACAGCACTGCTCTTGAATGAATCCCAGAAGCAAGCAGGTCTACTCTGTCTCCCGAGGCCTGCTCTCGACCTTCCCTTCCCCAAATCCCTCCAGCAGCAACCTTCAAGAGCAGCAGGCAAGGGCACAAGAAGACCACCAGGCAGCCAACAATCTACACGAATCTGATCCAAAGATCCTCTTCCACCAGGGTCCACGGTCATCAGTAGAGAAATCTCAGTCCTCCTGGCACTAGCACAGCAGCTAGCCATACGATGCAGCAGACGGTCACAGGCTCAGCAAGCAAGGAAAGTTTCAGAAAACTCAGTTCTTTCGTCTTCCTTCTCCTTCTTCAACTTTCGAAAGGGCTTGGCAGGCAACAGACAGTATTGTTCAAAGCACCGCTTTTTATATGTTAATTTTCACGGGCTTTCTTTGAGCATATACTAGCCAATAGACATGTTGATTGGCTGCTTGCTCCGATTCCTCCCCATGCAGCAAGCAGCCAATTAACCACCAAAATGGCAGTGTCATTTTTTTTTTTTTGTCAGAGGAAGACACGCTGACGCAGCCTGATGGAGGTGGATGTTCTCTCTCATGCTATCTCTTTCCGGAGTCGCAGAGTGAGAACTGAAGAACCGGAGTGTCCTATTGATTTCTGGACACTCTAGGAAAAAAACGGAGGGGTGGCAACCGTAGTCAACCCTGAACTAACACTGTGGCAACTGCTGCATTTACAAGGTAAGTTCTGAACCTGGAGTGTATTGTTTAATAATATTATGACATATCCCTGTATTTCATCACTTGGTACAGTAAGCAAGTAAAAGGTGGGAGATTTGTACAGAAATTACCTTTACATGTGACAGCAGAGATGTATGTGACTTACATGTGTCTATTAGTAAGTATTAGGCCTCAGGCATCAAAGATTCACACAGTCATACCTCTCAAAAGTAATGATGACTGCCCTCCATTTAGCATTATACATTTGTACTGGAAAATAATTAAAAAGATAAGTTAGAAACCAATAATACACATTGCAATTTCAGACTTCACAACAGTCACAAGATCAGACAAAAGGCAAGATGCAAAACAGGGAGAGTAACAAGAGCAACATATCCCTGTTTGTGCCATAGCAGTAACTCATCTTTGCATCCCCAAAAGAACAGTCTATTCTTGTTTGTGCCTTAACAGAAACTCACTTTTGCTTGCCCCAAAAGAACAGCCTATGCTTATTTGTGCCATAACAGTACCTCAGCTTTGTCCCCCTCTCAAAATAACAGCATACCTTTGTATGTGCCATAACAGTAACTCACCTTTGTCCCCCCCAAAAAAAGAGCAGTCTATGCTTGTTTGTGCCATCCAACCTGCCATTCAGTTGTTGGCAAATGCATATCATATTCTTCCCAGTTGATATCCTCACACATTTTAAAGCCAATGATATAGAATGGCTTACACGCTGCATGTGTCAGAGTACTGATCAGATAACTGATGAATGGCCAAGAAACATAGAAAGGTAAGACTGAGCTGTATATTTTCAAGCAATAATTATAACAGGTTGGGTGATCACTAAGTGCAGTATGTCCAAATATAATAAATGTACAAATAACAGTTTGTGGTTTGATAGTGTACATTCTGTTGCAGTTGGTTATGTGAAGAATGATTTCAGTTCTTTGCTGCAAAACTGTTTGTGTAGCAAAGAGGGATAAGGCAACCCTCCTGTATTCTGAAGATGCATTGGAGTGCGAGTTCTAATCTGGACCTATGCAGAAATATCTCATGTGTACTAACATTTTGCATTTTGTATGTCAGAGATTTCTTTTCCTCATTTCAAATATTTCTCCATTTTTTAATTTTTTTTTATTTTTTTGCCAGTGTTTGTGTGATGCTGCACTTAGCACAAACATGGTTGACTCTGCTTATCTTGTTTGTGCAAAGTACAGCAGTGCACAATCTGCACCACCCAGGAAGTAGACAGGTCCCAGACAGTCAAAAATAGAAACTGGATGTATTCAATTAATACTACTGTGCAGCATGCAAACCTGGTAAACAACATTGCACTGTGGTTAACAGCAACAACTTAACAGTGAATACAAAGATGGAAACTACCATGTGACTAATCCTTTGCCAGAGGGTGTTAAGTGCAGGGTTGGAGTCCACAGGGCCCTGGGTTTTAGTACAGGATGTGGAAACTTTGTTTTCTATTGTAACATCACAGTTTATAGCAATGAACTGCAACATAGACAAGTGTCTTTTCAACCTTTTTGTGACAACAGGTGCAAGTATAGGACTACCATGCACAGGGTTCTAGGTTTGAATACAGCTTATTTCATGCATTTTTAATGTTGTTCCACTTCCCAGTAGAGTGACTCTTATAACACTTGACATATACTTCCCAGTATAGCCACTCTTACTTATAACACTTGACATGTAGTGTAGTTAGTAATTTTTATATGTATGAGAGCTGAGACACTAATATTGTGTCAGATATTTACTTATTTATTCATCTATGTATTGCCCATTTATTATTAAATGTATGACTGTAAGTATATTGGGTACTATGTCCAATAACAATATCTCTTCTCTCTGGAGTGGCATGGCCTTCACATTTGAGTAAGACACTTACACAATTGCCTGTACTTCAAATAACCTTGAAATTGCATTGCTTGCCACTGTTGTGCATTGTTTACCATCATACACCCTGGAGAACCATGTTTACACAATGGTGTGTGGTGCACAATACTTTTCAAACAGTGTGCACATAACAGTAAACATGATAACTGGAATTGGTGGTAAGCCATTATTCTCCATTGCTTTTGATCCATGATAGACATGGCAGGCACTCATGGAGACAGTGTGAGATTTAGGGCTCATAGATGGGGTGTCCAGGAGTCCAAAAATGTTGTTGGACTCCTAGTGAAAGACTACAGTGCCAGGCTGCTGCAGGGCGATTATTCTAGGTCCTGGCATAAGTCAGAGGTGTGTGATAATCTGGCCCACGTTGTGACCAGTGCAACCAGTATCCCCTGCACTGGTGAACAATTTAGGCAGTACTACAGTGACCTCTGGAGGAGGAATAGGGGTACCCTTGATGCTTGGATCAAGGAATTTAGGATGGAAGGCATCCCACCCATACATAAGTATCAACTACAGAAAGTACTTGTAAGACGTAAAAGTTGAATATGGGCAAGACTGGTATTCATAATGGTATTCTGTTCTGCTTTTGCCACAGCTGTGATGGAGAGAGAGTGAAATTTTAGGACCCACACCACCAGACTGGTGAGGATGAGGGAGGTATGTGGTATGTATGCAGCAGAAGAGTAGTGTTATTGTAGCATTAAAAGTTAAAGATACATTTTTTTGGTGTTTTATGCAAATTGAGCATGCATATCTCAACTGTAAAATCAGGTATGCACACCTCAGTCTGTAGCACAAACAAATATAGCTTCCTTGGTATTTTATACAGTTGTATTAAATTGAACATGCACAATTCAACTGTAAAAACAAGTATGCATGCATTAGTCTGTAGCACAAACCAAGAGTACAATATTAGACTATAGTCAGAGGTCAGTGGTTCAAATACCACACTTGCTGACTATACAATAACTAATTCTTCAATTATGTGTAACTTAGAAGTTTAAAGTAAAAGCTCTGTACCAGTGGCACACATGTCCTGCTGTAAACTGTAATCTGTATAATTGGAACATGCATATGTGCAATATATGCACAAGTAAAGGAGTACTCACTGCAATCTGCAGTATAGTGTACATCTGTTAGGAGCTGCTAGTTTTAAAAGTAATACACTACCTGCTAAGGGGTGGTAATCTTAAGAGTAAAGGTTAAGATAATAGAGTCAATTAATTGTATTAATGCATTTTATGTAACATATGAAGGTACTAATCTTATCTCTTTTGTTTTGTTTTTTTCTCTCTCCTAACCCTTATTTTTTTTGTTATTATGTGTCATCAAAATGTGTCCATGTCATCATGTGTACCACATCATGAAATGCTCCACAGCACAGTGGGGTAGACCTGCCCAACAGGGCCCACCTATTATTTCTCTACCTGCTCCAGCACCATTGCCCAGCATGTCTGGGAGCTGACCTGGTAGCACCACCTCTGCTATCCTGCACAACCTGACCTCTCAGGTAGTTCTACCTTGGTGGATAGGCCAGTTACTCCCTCTGGGAGCAGTGGCAGGGACAGTGAGTTTATCACCCACACTGAACTGCCAGGGATTATGCATAGGGTTGTGCATCACACTGTTGGTGCATGCCTACTCTGGATGGAGGAGTTGCTCTGGCTCACTTTATGTAGGACCAGTAGGAAGAGGAGATGTTGAGCACTCCAGCCAGTGGCAGAGTGAGGTGACAGTGATGACAGTCCTGTGGGTGAGGACTAGAGTCTCACTGTCAATGACCTTGATGTCCATGGGTCCTGGATATCTCCACCCTCACCCCATCCACGGTGCTCAGTGGCCTCTTGCTTCCATCACCATCCTTGTGTCTTGCCTTGTCTGTCTGCAACTGCTTTCTCACCAATCCAACTTACCAGACCCAGACATACCTACGTCACTTCCCTAACATTCCTGTCTCTCTCAAAAAAAAAAATAATGGGTACCAGTTGCCTTTTTGACACACTTGATTCGGTCCAATTGGCTATACAACATGACTGTGTTGTGGTCCCCTCTCCCTCCGGAGGTGACAGTCCAAATTCAGCTAATAATCTGCATATATTATCAGTTTTTACTGTTGAAGAAATGGATAGCTATTGTTCTTTCCTATCTCCCTACACCACATTCCTGTATTGCTTTCCATTTGTTTTTCCCTCTTCTTGGGCCTCATTTCACCACTGTACTATCTTCCTCATTTTCTTTTCTTTAATGTATGATTGCGTGATGGTGCACATTGCACAACAACATGCAGCAACAGTAATGCAAATGTAAGTATTAGATACAGTTGTATTCAAACCCAGTGTTATCTCTCCCCAAAAATGAATGTAGCCTTCCATTAACATCTGCTACCACAGAGTCAGTTAAGTAGCAAGTGTATTCCACAAACTGAATACTAACTATTATACATTAGCAATGCTGGAAAAGCTTTGGATTCCTTCACTTTTTAGGTTCCATATTTGCATGGAGGTGCACATTTCACACCAACAGTGAGCGGTGGCAAAAGGTGTGGTTACCCTGCACAATGACGCTTAACCTAGCTGAGCTATGCAAACACACAGCAACATATGTCATATAAACAATTCATGTCATTGCCTTATCACTCTGTAATAAAAAGTATTTTAAAGTTTTCAAACCCAGTGCCATCTGACCCCCAATAAAATGCATCAATGCATTTACATATGCTGCCACCAAGCCAGTTAAGCAACAGATGTATTTCCTAGACTCAATAAAAACTGTCAGACTTTAGCAATGATGACACTGGAATGGTTACATGACTCTCCTTTATTTACAAATCATTCTTACATTCTCTCTTTCACCCGCCACACAACACCGGGCAAACAAGATAAGCATAGCATTCCTCTGTTTCTCATGACTGTGTAAAGCACAACTTTGCACAAACATGGCAAAAAATAATAAATGAAATAAAAAATTGGCAGAGAAAACACAGTTTGCCAACAACTGATGAGAAGGTTGGATGTTAATGAAACAGAACCTTTGAATTGTGTGCTGCTTAATTGCATTTCCAACCTTGACAGACTTACAGTACATGAACACTTTGTAAGTCTAACCTGACACCACCCCCCAATGTAAGCATTCGCAGTTGCCATCCAGTAAACAGAAACACTGAGGCAGTGCCTGCATGATGTTTACATCCCTACATGGATCCAATTTTTTTGATTCAGCAATTTTAATGATTTTCAACCTCATATGCATCTTCACCATGCTGACAGCCCTGCTTCTACACCGTTGGCAACCATATAGCTTAGGAAACTGAAGGGGATTTGAATGTTGAACACAAAATGGAGGATATTACGTTGGGATAAATCTGTACAGAGGAGTACTGGTTTTTAGATGGATATGTAATTTACTGGTAAAACATTGCCCAGTCATTAATGATTAAACTCACAAAGTAAAGACAGGCATTTGAGTTTCAGATGTCATACCCTTTGGGAAATTCATGCTAACACAAACCTGTTATTCTATCAACATTCTAAGTGTGCAAGAGCAATATTTAAAAATTGTTCCTCTTTTTGAGCATTTTTCCAATATTATTTATGGCTTTGTCCAGATTTCATTCCCAAGTATGGTCTACAATGTTTACTGTTCATTTCAGGGTGGAGGAGCAAAGCTGCATTTCTGTTCTGGCACAAAGAAAAAGATTTATATTGATTTTGGTACTCTCCTTTTGTTGTATCCAGGTAGCTGTCACATATTAGGTTCAGTTCTGTACAAATGTCACACATTTTACAGTTTTTTCTATTCATGTAGACTCCTTTTTGTGGCTGTATTCGAAATGTTTTCAAATTCATTGGGAACACCATCATGGAGTCTACACAGTTGCTTTATAGCTTGTTGAATAGGTCTACTGTGTTAGTCAGTTTAACATGTAATTCAGCTAATTAGCATAGTGCAGTGTTTGCCTTGTTCACACATGGGTGTGTGCCACTACACAGTGCTTACTGAATCTAAAATATTTCATTCCCATGTGCATATCAAGCCACAAAGAGCACACAGTGGAAAGCAGCTGTGTAGACTGTATTGAATATCCCCTAAAATAGACTTGTCTGAAGTAATTGCTGAAATTCCAAGAGCAAATGGTAACACAATACTGTGATGTAACCATACCATTCAATAACAAATTTTGAAATCACATATCTGCAGTAGAACAACAGTCAATAAAAAATGCATACAGATACAAATAAAATCTTGAAATCCATTCCAAACATGAAAATGTAAGCAGTTTATGAAAAGGATAAACATACCTTATGAAATAATGCAGTAATTTGTTGAAAAATCTCCTGCAAGTAAATACCAGTAACCGTCTGTTGACCATTGAAAAAAGTCTCCTGCTTTCACTTCCATAGCAACAATATTACCTTTAGATTCATCTCTCTGAGCACTGTGAAGATGCAGAAGAGGTGTAATTTCATTAGCATTCCTTAATACCAAAAATCTCGCTTGGTGTAGTACAGGTAAGAATCATGTAAGTAGCTATATGATTGTATGCACATGCCCAAGCACTGCAGAGAGGAGCAATGAAAATTGTGAGCTGCTAATGGCTTGCAAGTGCTAATGATTACTCTTACCTCAGCAACAAACAATACTGAAGAGACTCTTCTCTCTGAAGTGTGTGTACCACACAGAGTAGACTTAAAAAATGTGGAAGCACCTTGAGAGTTATGAGAATGACCTAAACAGCGTCAATATTCTTTTAATACTAGCACAATCTCCATCCTCTGCTAAAAATTGTTTTCCAGTGCTAATTTGCAATATTACATAATAAACAAAGCTGCAAAGAAATGCCCATGGCATTGCATTTCTGTTAGTTAAGCTGAGAAAAGGGGAAGATGCTCAGGAAATAAAGAGAAGAAATAGCTGGCAGTTTTGGCAACTTTGCATTAATATGGTGTGGGTTATTATTAGGCTACATTTGTTGTAAATATTACATTCATCTAGACATGTTCAAGCAAATGAGAAAGGAACATTTTCTTATCTTTCTTTCTTTTAGTGGACCTGTATTTTGATGGCCTTCTAAGTCATATCTGTATGATATGTACATTTTGTGATTACTACTCTAACCCTGTGTTGGTGGCAAAGAGCGATAAGGAAAACAACTGGCTGTGTGTTACTATTGCACTAAACTGAGGGTTCAAATCCAAGATAGTGTGCTGTTTGAGAGAGTTAATGCATATTTCCTAAGCATATGATCAGGTTGTAACACACGCAGAGTAAGGAAACCTCATAATCCTGCATTTTCATCATTATTTCTTTATATCTACTACTACTACTGACATTTTTTTCTTTTATTGTGTTCATAATTTATGCGTGTTTTGACAACGTGCACTTTGGATTGGCAGCATTTTGTGGCAGTGAGTGAGAGTCCACTGCCCAAAATACAAACTGAGAAATTTGATTTGGAATTGCATTATAAGTGCATTTTAGAGTGGCACAGATGCGCTTTGCTACAGCACTTTGAAAAGCAGTAAGATAAGAAATTCTATATCTCACCTAAGCCGCACTGTACCACATGGTATTAATGAAAGGAGTTTAAAGAAACAGGACAGATGATGCAAAGTTAGAATCCAGTTTGCAGATATGTTTTTATTTTTAACTGGATATGCCAAGACTATGGAAGAATAATATGCTGTACATGAAATGCTGAAGTATGTGATAAATGTTCATGTCTTATCTGTAGTTCATGTGAGTTGAAGTTAAAATGGTCTGAAGAAGCCCTATCAGGGTGAAAGCGCTTACCACTGTTCCTGTTCTCAAATAAATTTATTTGTTGTGGATGAGATCGTTTTGACTTTACATTGGATGTTCCTATATATTTGCAGCTTTTGTTCACTCCGGCACTTCATTATCTTTGTTTTACTATTTTATTTAAGCAGCCTTCTCTAGTACAAACAGGCTTAGTGATGATGCACAAATGTCAGCACTCTGGACAGAACTGAGTGGAGAACATTCACCTGCTCTGTGTCTGTCTCTGTTGCACAATGTGTAAGTGCAGTGACTTTAGAGACAGAACACAAGTGATTCAGGTTTCAACTCCAGATAACACTTATTTTTCAAAGGGTGTCAGATTATTTCTAACAACACTTTGATTAGGAAGGTATCACTACAATAAATGGCTAGCATAAGTAGGTTGATTGAAAGAAAAGTCTCAGTAAAGCTTTGATGACTACAGTTTTCTGGGAGTCTATGACATTTCATCACATCTTAAAATAGTGAACACCTCTTCATTGAATACCTGTTTAGTGAAGATACCAATTGTCGAACGGACTTTTCAGAAAAAGTTTTCCTTTAGCAAGGCAACAGTTGACCACCCTAGCGACCCAGAAGAAAATAATAAAACCTAACACCTACCCAGGTGGGGGGCTGTGCCCCCCACACCCCCTTAAGTAAATATACCATCTCTGAGAATGCACTGCAGTGGGGGAAAGAGCAAGTTCCAGATGGTGGCTAACTGTAGCCTTGCCCTGGGAAATATTTCACTGAAAACTCTGTTTGTCAATTGGTAACTTCACTAAAAAGGAGTTTGATGAAGAGGTGTTTGCTATTTTATGATTCAATGAAATGTCATAGACCCGTTTTCTAGGTAGAATATGTCATTGATTTACTTATGAAACCCATTTGATTGTGTGTGTAATTGCTTAAGCATGACAATTATGATCATTACTGAAAAATCCACTTGCATAGCTATAATGGGCACAATACTCAAGTTAAAATCATCTTGACTCCTCACATAGACCAACTATGTGTTTCCGACAGTATTTGCTGTGAAGTATGTATGTATGTATGTACCATACCCCAACCTATATTACTCAACAGATGAAAGTCTCTCCATTTGAAATATATTTACTACAAAGGCATTATTTCTGTAATGACCATGGTTGAAAGAGAGTTTTCCTGAAGAACCAAGAAATAATAATCTCGGTTTAAATGTATCCATTCTTTATTCCATAGATTTGATTCCATCTTGTGAAACCATCTTTACAATGCGCAACTGCCAGCAAATTATGTCCCAAGTCATCCTGTTTAACCTTCCAAACACCAAGGCTTATAATGTAAGGTATTAAGCATGTCATTGCTGACCATTTGAAAAAGTGTCAAAAGGATGAGCATCACACATGGCAATTATCACAACCGTGATACACACCTTCATTGCTGTTTATTGAAATCCTTGCCTCATTGTCTGACAATGGAGCTTTCTGCTTTCCATCACACAAATACAGTTTGGCATGGTTGGGCATCTTTGTGCACTGGCTGTTAAATGCGTGATTGTAATTTGGCACAATTTCAATGTAGAATTGTTGATTGACTCCTGCAGACATAGCTGGTGAGGGAGATGATTGTTCTAAATTTTGAGCACAGAAGTAGGGTGCTGAGGAGTCCTGAATTTTTGTGTCACTCCCCGTGAAATGCTACAGACATAGGCTGCAGCAGGGGTACTATGCTGAATCTCGCTATAAGACTGAGGCTTTAAACAGCTTAGCCAAGGCTGTCTTCAGTGCAACTGCCATCCCAGTCACTGGAGAAAATTGATGTCACCACTATAGTGACCTGAAATGTTGTAAGAAGGACCTCATTAGCTGATGAGAGTATGACCTTAGAACTGCTGATGTCCTTCAGCTGCGTAAGCATACTCATCCATCAGCATTCAATTATATTGAATGCAGTAGACATCTCAAACTGGTATTCATTACGCTTTCAGGTCTCCACTGTTCTTTTTTTTTTGTATTGTACAGCTCTACTAATTATATACAATATTGTAATACTGAAATAAATAGTTGTATTTATGATATCCTAGCAGTGCAGTTGATTAATGGTACACCACAGTAAGGCCTTCCCATCATACCTGGATGTGGCAAAGGTATATGGAATGGATAATCATAAATGTGTATGTAGTGAAATTATATAGTGATGTGACATGCCATGGATTTAATTCTCTGTCTTTTTTTGTCTCACCCTACCCGCTTCTCTCTCATTTATGTATTCATTTATTTATTATTGTTTTCATATTTTATATGACTTAAAGGTGTTCTGTTGTCATACATTTTTGCTTACAAAAAATGACATTCACCAAAGACAGGTAGACTGACCACAGCAGATTGTCCCACCATACCCCCACAGGTTGCAACACTGACACCAGCACTTCATGATTCCAACCTGTCGATGCCCAACCTGTTCCATCTGCATCAGGTAGCTCTGCCCCAGAATGTGTTGCACTGGTACTCTCTGGGAACAGTATTAGTGAAGGTGGTGCTTTTGTCACCCACCAAGAGCTGACAGGGCTGGTGGAGGGTATAATGGAAAGGGGCCTTGGTGCCCAAATTGGCCATGTAGAAAAGGTGCTTTGACATATTGTCAAGAAGATGCCACATAAAGCACTGACTCAGGAAAATGAGACAGGTGGCAATGATGACAGTTCTGAGGGTGAGGAGTAGATTCTTACTGTTCTCAGGCTTAATGTGGGTGCACCTATGTCCCCTACCTATCCCCAGTTATGGTGTCCCCCAACCTTTTGTGTTTATCACCATCACTGTCTGTCTTGTACGTCCAGTATGTCTGCGCCTGCTTCTTCACCTACTCTAACTACCTACCCCTCTCATTCCTAAGCCCCTTCTCCAACATTCTTCTCTCTTTGAAAGTAAAAAAAAAAAATAGGACACTTGTCCCACCAAAAAAATGCAACCCATACATAGTTTGGAGTCATTTGCATACTGTATTCTGACAGCAGTGAACTCAGAAGATACATTATTGTGTTATAGTTATGTATTTGTTCATTTATTTGATTCCAAACATACTTCTGAGGTGTGCAGTTACATGCTATCAGTGTCTGCAATTGATGGTCACATCTGTGTTTGTGCGTGCATACATGCATGTGTACATGTGTGCCTGTGTGTGTGTGTGTGTGTGTGTGTGTGTGTGTGTGTGTGTGTGTGTGTGTGTGTGTGTGTGTGTGTGTGTGTGGCAGTCACTTATGTACATATTCATTCATTTCACCTCGATCAAAGTCCTGAGTTGTGCAGTCAAAGTCATACAAGTGACAGTTATTGATGGATATATCTATGATAAAAATGACTTTGTGTGGGGAGAAGGATTGCAGTGTCTCTAAAAATAGCAAACTGCCCATATTTTTTTAATCACAAACATCATTCTATATAGAGTGTCTGTGGCAGTCTGGGCAGGCTGAGTGTGACAGCAATTGATCATCTGCACAGTGATGCAGACAATAGAGTTGATGTTTCACAGTTCTTTGTTCTCTGGTTTGTCTTGTATCAGCATGTACATACCATTTGCCAACAGCTAGAGGAAATGAATGAGGATGCCTGCAGGAAAGTACAAAACCGTTATAGAATAAGGACTATAGTACATATACAATGAGTATTTCAGACTTACTTGTATGTGTATGCTTCTCATGTGGTCAATGCCAATAACTCATATAATACCGAGATATATTCATCTTTGCATATGTGGACTATAGTGTGTATATGTGTCACAGTGTTAACAGCAGGTTGGCTGTTTTGGTGTGGGTAGGTTGGAAGAAGCAGACCACAACATATGGATAAGGATAAAGAACTGAAAGGCAACATGTGAGGCATGCATACAGCAAGTATGACATGTGTCATTCAGGTTACAACAATGACAGAGGATACACATGGCATACCAGCTAGGAATTCTATGATCTGTAAAGGCAGTGGATAACTAACTGTCTCCAAGACCATGAACAGCATTTGATGGTACGCTCATACATATAATTGTAGTGCTGAAACAATGAAA